>NC_136510.1:36501045-36518545 GCF_053919585.1 Euprymna scolopes
ACGCGTAGACACTTTACAACGTTATATATATATATATATAACGTTGTATATATATATAACGTTGTAAAGTGTCTAAATAGATGATATATATATATATAACGTTGTAAAGTGTATACGCGTCGATCAACGTCTTATAAATATATATATATATATATATATATATATATATATATATATATATATATATATAAGCGTTTAGATCCTAAATCAAATGAATCTCGCAGTCACAAAATAAACTATAATGGATTCGCGTAGACTTCTTACAATGTTCATATCTATCTATATATCTATAAAAAGAAAATTGTGTGTGTGTCTGTGTGTGTGCGTGTGCGCACGCGCGTGTGTGCATTTCCCTACTAAATAACTCTGTCAATTTTCAGTCTACACACTCGAGATTTGACGTATGGAGTATTGAGATTTGAGAAAATCGTTTTAATCTGTTTTCAGACAGAAATTTGGCTGTCAAGTGGTCAAAGTTCAACGATCTTACCTTTGAAAATTCTACCAAACTCCTCCGCCAATTTTGTGTCTAAAAACCTGAAATTTTAGATGTAGGTTACTTGAACATGGATCAAACTTTTTAATTTGATCTGAGACCAAAACAATCAATGTTAAAGGGTCAAAAGTAGGGTCAAAGTTAAAAAAAAACTTTTACCTCTGCGGTTTCTACCAAATTAATCAGTCAATTTTTGGTCTAAACATTTGAAATTCTATATAAAGTGTATTCAGACATAGGGAAAGTTTTTAATCGCTTTTTGCCGGAAATGTGGCTGCCAAGCAATCAAAGTTCAAAAGATTTTACCTTTGCGGTCTCTAGCAAACTATTCAGCAAATTTTTGGTCTAAAATTTGAAATTTTACATAAAGGGTATTCAGACATGTAGCAAGCTTTTTAATCAATTTTGGGGCGAAAATTTGACTGCCAAGGGGTTAAACTTGACCTTTGCAGTACACTGTGAGTGTGCGTGCGTGCGTGCGTGTGTGTGTTTGTGTGTGTGTGTATGTGTGTGTGCATATATATATATGTGCATATATATGTGTGTGTGTATACATGTGTGTGTGTGCATACATATGTGTGTATACATATGTGTGTGTGCATATATAGATATATGTGTGTGTATACATGTGAGTGTGCATATATATTTGTGTGTGTACATATGTGTGTGTATACGTGTGTGTGTATGTGCGTGTGCATATATATATGTGTGTATACATGTGTGTGTGTGCATATATATATATGTGAGTGTGTGTACATATGTGTGTGTGTTTGCATATATATGTGCGTGTGTATACATGTGTGTGTGTGCATATATATGTGTGTATACATATGTGTGTATGCATATATAGATATATGTGTGTATACATGTGTGTGTGCATATATATGTGTGTGTGTACATATGTGTGTGTATACGCGTGTGTGTATGTGTGTGTGCATATATATATGTGTGTGTATACATATGTGTGTATATATATATGTGTGTGTGTATACATGTGTGTGTGTGTATGTGTGTGTGCGCGTGTGTATGATGGACGGTTCTAAAATGCTACTGTTCTGATCGTGGGTATTATTTTAATATTTTAACAACTTTACAGTTGACATAATGTTCGACCTTCTTCAGATGTATCTTCGATAATCTTTCTGCCGAACTCGGGAATCTGCACGGAATTTCGAACGGAATCATTTATTCAATCTACCAGCAGAGCATGCTCTTGTTCAATCATGCCCGACTGGATAGAAACACTGAGTAATTCGCAATTGTAGTTTAAGTGTCACCCTTTCTAAACATTAAACCTTCAACAACTAGAAGAGTGCAACTTACAACTGAATTTTATTTATTTTATTTAATGAATAAAATACCTGATTAATTTGTTAAAATTTGTTTCACTATCTCCCTCTCTCTTTCTCTTTCTTTCTCTCTCTCTCTCTTTCTCTCTCTCTCTCTGTCTCTCTCTCTGTCTCTCTTTCTCTCTCTCACACACACATACATAACTCTGTTAATTTTCAGTCTACAGACTCTCTACCTGGCTCTTATATAGATAGAGAATAGCATCAGCAGTGAGATATCTACTGGATCGATAGAAAGATCCCACCATTTTTCCAGCGGCCTTGGCAACAGATTTGATATAGGTGTTCCATTTAAGATCAGGAGTAATGGTCAAGCCCTCTGATCTTGAGCACGTAGTACAATGGGGAAAGGAGTGGCTGGTTACTTTTAATGCATCTAAAACCAAGCTTCTCTCTTTACATCATCAACATTCTAATCCACATTTGTCATCAATTGAAATGAAAGGCTCTCGTCTTCAGGAGGCCTCAAGTTTTGACAAGCTTCTGGGCTTGACCATTACTCCTGATCTTAAATGGAACACGTATATCAAATCTGTTGCCAAGGCCGCTGGAAAAATGGTGGGATCTTTCTATCGATCCAGTAGATATCTCACTGCTGATGCTATTCTCTATCTATATAAGAGCCAGGTACGTCCAAGGATGGAATACTGTTGCCACATCTGGGCAGGAGCTGCTAGAAAGGACTTGTCCTGCCTTGATAGAGTTCAAAATAGACTTCGTAGCCTCGTAGGAGATGTCCTTTTCTCCTCCTTGCAACCTCTATCTCACAGAAGAGATGTTGCGAGTTTGTCTCTAATGTATCGTTATTTTCATGGAAAGTGTTCAACTGAGCTTCAATCTATGGTCCCCCCTCGCCAAACTTTCACAAGAAACACTCGTCTAGCTGTAAACACTATCAATAATTTCCCCCACTCTTTATCTGTGCCTAAACCTAAACGTAGATTCCATGAACAAAGCTTCTTTCTTAGAACTGCACGCCTGTGGAATTGTCTTCCGTTTTCCTGCTTTCCGGCTGACTACAATATGTTTTTTTTCAAGTCTAAAGTAAATAAGTTCTTGATGAGCCGTTCCATATAAGTTATTAAATTTACCAAATTTTCATTACTAATGATTACTATATTGACCAACTTCTACTGTACACTCTTTAACCCTTATCCTTGAGTGGCCTCTGGGCCTTGATAATGTGGTGATGTCTTTGTAAAAAAAAAAAAAAAAAAAAAAAGACTCGGGATTTGACATAAAGGGTATTATTTTTAATCGGCTTTTAGGCAGAAATTTGGCTGTCAAGGAGTTAAAGTTCAACGATTTGACCTTTGAATATTCTACCAAACTCTTCCGCCAATGTTGTGTCTAAAATCTTGAAATTTTAGATGTAGGTTACTTGAACATGGATCAAACTTTCTAATTTGATTCGAGCCACAAATAATAAATTTTAAAGGATCAAAATTGGGGTCAACGTTTAAACAAATTGACCTCTGCGATATCTACTAAATTACTCAACCAATTTTTGATCTAAACATTTGAAATTTTACATAAAGAGTATTCAGATATGCCGCAAGCGAATATTTGGCTGCCAAGAGGTCAAAGTTGAAAAGTTGACCTTTGTAGACTCTACCAAACTCCTCATCCAATTTTAGGTTTAAACACTTGAAATTTTAGGTGTAGGTTACCTGGACATGGGTTAAACTTTTTAATATATATATATATATATATATATATATATATATATATATATATATATATATATATACATAAAGTTATGAATAGTACATAGGGTCAGACCAAAGCCGGGCTTAACTGCTAGTATATATATATATATATATATATATATATATATATATATATATATATATATATATATACCCACTTTTTATCTGTACCTAAACCTAAACATAGATTCCATGATCAAAGCTTTTTTTCTTAGAACTGCACACCTGTGGAATTGTCTTCCGTTTTTCTGCTTTCCAGCTTTCTATAATATGGTTGTCTTCAAGTCCAACGTGAACAACTTTCTGATGAGCCGTTCCACTTAAGTTAACAAATTTACCGAACTTCCATTACTATCGATTACTATATTGTCCTTTCGACTACTCTACACTCTTTAACCCTTATCCTTGAGTGGCCTATCGGCCTTGATAAGTGGTGACGTTTATGTAAATATATATATATATATATATATATAAACTCTAAGTTCCCGTGATCAATTGTGTGTCAAAATCATTTTAGCTATTTATTGCACTTTGATTTAATTTAAAAAATACGTAAACTACAGTATACCAGTGCTTTCAATAAGTTTCCAGACTTTTTTTTTTTTTTTGTATGAGCACTTTTATTAATAGTACACACCTGAAACTCTAGTCCCCTTCAAAGTAATCTCCTCCGGCTGCAGTGCACATGTTGTACAACTTCTATAAGGTTCTATGGACGTTCTCTTGTGTAAGCGTGTCAACGATCCTTGTTACAGCCTATTTCATCTCCTTAGTTGTATCATAACGGCAGGTTTTCCTTGAGCTTAGGGAATAACTAAAAGTCACATGGAGCAAGGTCTGTAATATAGGAAGAGTGAGGAAGTGTCTTGATCCTCTTTCAGTTCAAATAATTTGTGACAAAGATGGCGCGCCCTTGGGACAAACTTCGAGCAAATCTTCCGCATCTTCCTCGCGAATAATTGTGCTTACAGCTCACACACTAGCATCAAACTGTACACTTATTGTCTTTATAGATACACGGTGGTCCTTGTGGAATTCTTTATTTGGCCAATCAACTCCGGTGTTCTGACTTCCTTACTCCTCCCACACCTCACAGACTCTTTCTCTCTCTTCCTTGAATCTCTTATGCCACTCAAAAACTAATGTTCTATTCATGAAAGATGGTCCAAAAGCAGTCTGAAGCATTCCATACGTTTCCGTGGCATTTTTTTTTAAGTCGAAAACAGAATTTTATTACACATCGTTCTTCTAAAGTCCAAATTACATTTTTGAAATTCATCGGCTTTGACAATCCGGCTTTAGTACGGTGTATTCTAATTCCTGCTGTAAATCTGTTCTTTTGAACCTGAATCGTAAAATTAACCCTTAAATAATCAAATTATACCATCTTTCAAATATTAACGATTATTACACTGGTTTCCTCATGACTACCGTTCACCCATTAACTCTTAACCGTGAGTTATTATTATTATTATTATTATTATTATTATTATCTGTTATTATTATTATTATTTGTTGTTATTATTATTATTATTGTTATTATTATTATTATTATTGTTATTATTATTATTATTATTATTATTATTATTATTATTATTATTATTATTTGTGCTCACGAGAACATCTCGCACACATCATCATCGGTGATTACTCAATGATAACAATCGGTGGTGTACCATGGAATCTGAGTGACGACACGTCTCCTCAGATTTCCAGAACTCTCCATATTTTTCTATAACCATTGCAAATGATTTTACGTTATCACAACAGGCGCTCATAATTGATTTCTCATTGGCAATCACTATTTGGCTTTGTTCGGAATTGGGTAGCAATAAGCCTTCTCCATGTTTCAGTAGTCTATTCACTTTTCAAGCGACTTTCTGGCTTGTGATTTTTTCCTTCCTCAATCTTTCTATCTTCCTTGATCCTTCATGACTATTTTGTGCGCGGTATCAGCCAAGGCTGATGCCATTTAAAAGGGGGGGGGCACGGGTTTTAAAAAATTATCTTAGTTTAAGTACCCTTGCGTTCACGTGACGTTTCTTCCATGTTTTTATTTTACTTCTGTTACAAATTTCGTGTGTCTGATTAGTATTCCTAGTTTATATGGGTAGGTTTCCACATTCAAGGATTTTCCTTAAATTTTCTGCAGTTTGTCTTTGTATAGTCTCAGTCTTTCCCTTGATTTCAATTCCTCCTAGCTCCCCCCATGTTTATTATTATTGTTATTATTATTATTACTCTTCTTCTTCTTCTTCTTCTTCTTCTTCTTATTATTATTATTATTATTATTATTATTATTATTCACTAGGCGTTTTCACACTGACCATCATCAAAGAAGTCTGTTGTGTTCCTTGGCGTTACTGCAATAGCCATTTCCAGTTGATTTTACGTTAGTAGCGACCATAGTTAGGAGAAACATGAAAGAATAGATGCGATTTAACAAAAAATAATCCTATTAAGAACAGTTTCCAGTGTACTGAGGGCAGTAGAAGTAGATACTAGTATGAGAGTACAAAATGACTACAGTTTTTCAATGTAAAAGACTGTGATGAGAGAAAGAGTTTACCCGGAAAAATCTAAGAAATTTTCAAATGGATGAAATGAACGCATATTTTACAGAAACTCGCACCAGGAATTCACCTAAGTGATTGGCGGAACGGATTAGCACATAAAGGTTTTTGTTCGAAAGCTATAACAGGAAATGTAATGGGGAAAACTTGACTTGATTTTATTATATAAATTTGAACAGGTGCTCATGAGAGCGACATGGAAAATAAAGAAAGGAAGTAGACAAGAGAGACCTAAATTAAAAAGAGAAGGAGTTTCAAGAATATTTTCTAGAATAAAAATCATGTAATGGTTTTTTATCAGAATTGGAATAAGAATTCTAAGTATAAGGTTTAGTATCATTATATATTGAATTTTATTAACTTTAATGTTCTGAGACGGGTTTACTTTTAGTATATATATATATTAATATTGCAGTACCTTTAATGTACGTACGTGTCACGGTTTTCAGATTATAAATTATTCGATCGGAGTCAGGAGATCAGGAGATACTATTTGTTAAAAAAAAAAGACGATAGAAGATGATAACATACTACGAACATTAAATATAGATACATTAATTTAATGTCCGTAATATGTTGTCACCTTTTGTCCTCCTTTTTAATAAATAGGATCTCCTGATCATCGAAGAAGCAATGTTAAAAAATAAAATAAAATAAAAAGGTATGATGTCGCTTTTGGTTCATACGTGAAACTAAAATATGCATTCTTGGTCTTCTGGCTAGGATCTAAGGGTAGTATCTGTCCTGTCTAAAGATGGTATAATGATATCGTGGGATTTCCGTTTGCGCCGGGCGTCCAGACAGTAAAAATATGTCACATAAGAGTATTGAAGATAAACCGTAATAACCAGATATATTCTGACACTTCTTAGATAAATAATTGGCCTCTTTGTCAAGATCAAAGTGTAGTATCTGTTCCGGCAGATGCTGCAAGCTATGACTAGCTAAGACTAGCTATGACTAGCAAAGACCAGATGTGGGGGCAACCCCACATGCCTGACCATTAACCAGCTCCCATTTCCCACCTCTCGGGAGCTGGTCCCCTTTTTCCCTTCCCCCTCCCTCCACTCCTCACATTAAAAATCGGCCTTGTGCCTAATTTGCTCGGTGGGGGAGCAAATAAATACCATCTGTTCCGGCAGATACTGTAGGCTATGACTAGCTATGACTAGCTATGACTAGCAAAGACCAGATGTGGGGGCAACCCCACATGCCTGACCTTTAACCAGCTCCCATTTCCCACCTCTCGGGAGCTGGTCCCCTTTTTCCCTTCCCCCTCCCTTCACTCCTCACATTAAAAATTGGCCTTGTGCCTAATTTGCTCGGTGGGGGAGCAAATAAATACCATCTGTTCCGGCAGATGCTGCACTTAAGATAATTTGTACCAGTCAATGGAGGGGAAACCCTCTATACTGGGACAATTATTATTTTTGGTAACCAGAGTGCCCCCTTTTTGCCTACTTTTAGGGGAGCTGGTTTTTACCTCACATTAAAAACGGCCTTGTGCCTAATTTGCTCTGTGGGGGAGCAAATAAATACCATCTGTTCCGGCAGATACTGCAAGCTATGACTAGCTATGACTAGCTATGACTAGCAAAGACCAGATGTGGGGGCAACCCCACATGCCTGACCTTTAACCAGCTCCCATTTCCCACCTCTCGGGAGCTGGTCCCCTTTTTCCCTTCCCCCTCCCTTCACTCCTCACATTAAAAATCGGCCTTGTGCCTAATTTGCTCGGTGGGGGAGCAAATAAACACCATCTGTTCCGGCAGATGCTGCAAGCTATGACTAGCTATGACTAGCTATGACTAGCAAAGACCAGATGTGGGGGCAACCCCACATGCCTGACCATTAACCAGCTCCCATTTCCCACCTCTCGGGAGCTGGTCCCCTTTTTCCCTTCCCCCTTCCTTCACTCCTCACATTAAAAATCGGTCTTGTGCCTAATTTGCTCGGTGGGGGAGCAAATAAACACCATCTGTTCCGACAGATGCTGCAAGCTATGACTAGCAAAGACCAGATGTGGGGGCAACCCCACATGCCTGACCATTAACCAGCTCCCATTTCCCACCTCTCGGGAGCTGGTCCCCTTTTTCCCTTCCCCCTCCCTTCACTCCTCACATTAAAAATCGGCCTTGTGCCTAATTTGCTCGGTGGGGGAGCAAATAAATACCATCTGTTCCGGCAGATACTGAAAGCAAAGACCATATGTGGGGGCGACCCCAGATATAAAACCTTGGTCAATGAAGGGGCAACCCTTCATACCAATTGTCACTATCCAGCTCCCCTACTCCCCGGGGAGTTGGTCCGATTTCCCCTTCACTCCTCACTTCAAAAATCGGCCTTGTGCCTAATTTGCTCAGTGGGGGAGCAAATAAATACCTCAAAGTGTAGTATCTGTTCTTCAGATGCTTCACTTCCATTTCTTGTTCTCTTTCGGTGGAGATGCAGTCCTTCACGACTGAGACATTTTTTTTTATTTTTGTACCTTTTCTCCACGTTAAAAAACGACCCTGGTGTCTAACTTTGTCCAGTGGGGAGGCATTGTAAATAGGTACAATAATATTGTTGGGTTTCCATTAACGCTGAATGTCCACGGAATGCCCAGCATCAATATATTGCATATAAAGATGCCTCTGTAGAATTTCCACAGGTCCCACTAGTCTAGATGAATAGCGAATGCCAACATGGACGAATCGTAATTTTTTCCGTCATACTTTGAAGAAAGATGTACATTGGGATTATGAATATTTTGCTATTATTGTATTGTTGTGTGGTCATTGCATCATTTACAAATGATGTCCTATGTGTAAGAAAAACAACGCGCGTTTATATAGAGAGTAAAAGAGAGGCGACACCTGCTATCAATTGACATAACAGAAGATAAGACACGGACAAATAGCGCTTATGCTATAATACAGAAGATAAGATCCGGTCAAATAGCGCTTATGCTATAATACAGAAGATATGATCCGGTCAAATAGCGCTTATGCTATAATACAGAAGATATGACACGGACAAATAGCGCTTATGCTATAATACAGAAGATAAGATCCGGTCAAATAGCGCTTATCTATATATCTATAAAAGTGAACGCGTCTGTCTGTGTACATTTTCCTACACAATAACTCTGTCAATTTTCAGTCTACAGGCTCGAAATTTGGGCTGAAATGCTAGTGTCATAATAAAATGTATGTGAAGCGTTGAATTGTGGGGGTAAACATGCTTATTAGAAAGCTGATACTTTAAATGTGAAGAAAAGGTTTTTTTTCTTTCTAGAAATAGGATGGTCACCGTTGAGCCGACACAGATTACGCTTTCTTTTCAGTTTCTAATCTTCCTTCCTCTTGCAGTTACTTCCGCTAAAACGGGTTACCTTCCAAGCATTTGTTTATAGCTAGTGTGACTACCTGGCGTAACCTGGGAGGACGGACAATAAAATGTGTGCGACATCTTCCTTTATTTAATCCCCCTCTCTCTCTTTCTGTCTCTCTCTCTCTCTCTCTCTCTCTCTCTCTATATATATATATATATATATATATATATATATATATATATATATATATAATTTAATTTAAATACCAAAAAAAAAACAAGAAATGGGCAGGTGAAATTAAAATTTTCCCTAAGGCCTTATCGTCTGACCCTCTAAGAGGAAACGTCAGAATAATAGATTAAAAACTAAGAAAACGAATGAGGGAAGAGGGGAATTTTGGTTACAGTTGGAAGAACAGTGGAGAAAAAAAAAAAAAATCTCACTGTTCAGGTGGTTTTAAATCAATGAATATCTCCAACTGATGTCTAAGAATCTTTTGTCTACACAGGCTAGGTCGAGAGTTGTTAATAACTAACGCCTCAATGATATTGAGATGATAGTTCGACCTAGCACTGTATAAAACAGAAAACCACCCATCGGAATATTGATCGGCACACCTATTTATACTCAACAGGTGATCGCCAATGGCAGACTCATGAGCCTGGGAGTGCCCGGATGCTCTCGAAACCTGGTGTAGTCGAATATCCCGAGGGATATGTTGGGATATTCTCATTTCTAATCTTTGGGACGTTTTGCCAACGTAGTCAGCTCCACACTGACAAACGAATTTGTAAACAACAGAGTTCTTTTGAATAGTTGGCAAAACATCTTTACGAAAAGAAGAGAAAAAGGTTCGAGTTGTGTAAACTACTCTAAGCATAGTAGCTGGAAAACATCGTTGAGTAGCAGAAGAAATCCTTTTAACAATATGAAGGCCATCAGGACCCAACCATGGTAATTTTAGATAAATGGGACAACGTGATGGACCAATATGTTTACCGCTATTAAATGTAGTAATTTTACGTTCAATAGTAGATTTTATTATATTAATGGGATATCCATTATTAAGAAAAATAGTTGTAATTTCACCAAGTTCCGTATCAAGACGGTTTGGTGAACAAATCATAAGTGCACGATGCGTAAGAGCGCTAATGAGGTTTATTTTTCTAGACTGAGGGGCAAAAGAAAACCAATTAAGATAGAGCCCTGTAAATGTAGGTTTTCTATAAACAGAGGTCTCAAACGTAGTACCAACTTTAGAAACACGAACGTCGAGGAATGGGAGAGAGCTACAGTCTTCAACCTCCATAGTAAATTGTAAAGATGGATGCAGGTTGCAAAGAAGACCAAGAAACTGTTTAGCTTCGCTCCGAGAGGGAAAGCATGCAAAAGTATCATCAACGTAGCGTGTGTAGAATGCTGGCTTAATAATTTTGGAAAATAATTCGTTTTCCAAAAATCCAACGAAAATGTTGGCTAACGAAGGACCAAGAGGGCTACCCATTGATATCCCATCAATTTGACGGTACATAATGTTGTTGAAACTAAAGGAGACTGATTTAGTAGCAAGTTCCATTAGTTCAACAAAAATTCGTTCAGGAAATTGTGGAGATTTTAAGGGGCCACGGTATAGATAGTCAGCACAAATACCAATGGTTTCATCCAAAGGTATATTAGTATAAAGACTATTAATGTCAAAGGAAGCTAAGAACTCGGTATTTTTAGATAAAGGTAATTTTTGTATCTGAGATACGAATTGAAAAGAATCAGAGATACAATGGACCGAATAAAAAGAAAGCACAGGTTTAAGAAGGTCAACTAGCCATTTACCAAGTTCGTGTTGTGCAGAACCCAACATAGATAAAATGGGTCGCAAAGGAATGTTGGGTTTATGGACCTTGGGTAAACCGTACATTCTAGGCCTTTGAGAACCGATGGGTCGGATTCTATCATAAATCTCCTTAGAAATAAATCCGCTTTTATGAAGTTGAAGAAATCTTTTCTGGATTTTTATTTCCATACGAAAAGTATCATCATGGCATAAATCACCCAAACGGAGAAACTTACTTTTATCGTCCAAGATTTGTAACATTTTGGAGATATAATCCGTTTTGTTAAGTATAACAACGCCCGATCCTTTATCCGGGCGAGAAAGGTAAATGTCGGGATTAGACCTAATTAATTTTGCAGCTTCAAAATGATTTTTCTGCCAAACAAAATCACTAGATTTAGTATTTATGGCAGAAAACCTCCGACCTAATTCGCCCAACTGAATTTTAACACTAGTTAATTCATCAGTAGAGATAGGCGAATGGTGTTTTAATTGAGTATACAATAATTCAATTTCACTAAATAAATACTTATGATAAATATTTAAAAAATTTAATTACTAAGAAGTTTGGGATTATAACAAATTTGGATAAACATATATTTAATTATTCTTCTCATGTTTTGTCCACTACAGAAGAATTTGTTTTATCTGCTGGCTTACAATTTTGCATTCCTCCCCCTTCTGTTGATAAAATCTCAGTATTTAGTGAAATTGAATTATTGTATACTCAATTAAAACACCATTCGCCTATCTCTACTGATGAATTAACTAGTGTTAAAATTCAGTTGGGCGAATTAGGTCGGAGGTTTTCTGCCATAAATACTAAATCTAGTGATTTTGTTTGGCAGAAAAATCATTTTGAAGCTGCAAAATTAATTAGGTCTAATCCCGACATTTACCTTTCTCGCCCGGATAAAGGATCGGGCGTTGTTATACTTAACAAAACGGATTATATCTCCAAAATGTTACAAATCTTGGACGATAAAAGTAAGTTTCTCCGTTTGGGTGATTTATGCCATGATGATACTTTTCGTATGGAAATAAAAATCCAGAAAAGATTTCTTCAACTTCATAAAAGCGGATTTATTTCTAAGGAGATTTATGATAGAATCCGACCCATTGGTTCTCAAAGGCCTAGAATGTACGGTTTACCCAAGGTCCATAAACCCAACATTCCTTTGCGACCCATTTTATCTATGTTGGGTTCTGCACAACACGAACTTGGTAAATGGCTAGTTGACCTTCTTAAACCTGTGCTTTCTTTTTATTCGGTCCATTGTATCTCTGATTCTTTTCAATTCGTATCTCAGATACAAAAATTACCTTTATCTAAAAATACCGAGTTCTTAGCTTCCTTTGACATTAATAGTCTTTATACTAATATACCTTTGGATGAAACCATTGGTATTTGTGCTGACTATCTATACCGTGGCCCCTTAAAATCTCCACAATTTCCTGAACGAATTTTTGTTGAACTAATGGAACTTGCTACTAAATCAGTCTCCTTTAGTTTCAACAACATTATGTACCGTCAAATTGATGGGATATCAACGGGTAGCCCTCTTGGTCCTTCGTTAGCCAACATTTTCGTTGGATTTTTGGAAAACGAATTATTTTCCAAAATTATTAAGCCAGCATTCTACACACGCTACGTTGATGATACTTTTGCATGCTTTCCCTCTCGGAGCGAAGCTAAGCAGTTTCTTGGTCTTCTTTGCAACCTGCATCCATCTTTACAATTTACTATGGAGGTTGAAGACTGTAGCTCTCTCCCATTCCTCGACGTTCGTGTTTCTAAAGTTGGTACTACGTTTGAGACCTCTGTTTATAGAAAACCTACATTTACAGGGCTCTATCTTAATTGGTTTTCTTTTGCCCCTCAGTCTAGACAAATAAACCTCATTAGCGCTCTTACGCATCGTGCACTTATGATTTGTTCACCAAACCGTCTTGATACGGAACTTGGTGAAATTACAACTATTTTTCTTAATAATGGATATCCCATTAATATAATAAAATCTACTATTGAACGTAAAATTACTACATTTAATAGCGGTAAACATATTGGTCCATCACGTTGTCCCATTTATCTAAAATTACCATGGTTGGGTCCTGATGGCCTTCATATTGTTAAAAGGATTTCTTCTGCTACTCAACGATGTTTTCCAGCTACTATGCTTAGAGTAGTTTACACAACTCGAACCTTTTTCTCTTCTTTTCGTAAAGATGTTTTGCCAACCATTCAAAAGAACTCTGTTGTTTACAAATTCGTTTGTCAGTGTGGAGCTGACTACGTTGGCAAAACGTCCCAAAGATTAGAAATGAGAATATCCCAACATATCCCTCGGGATATTCGACTACACCAGGTTTCGAGAGCATCCGGGCACTCCCAGGCTCATGAGTCTGCCATTGGCGATCACCTGTTGAGTATAAATAGGTGTGCCGATCAATATTCCGATGGGTGGTTTTCTGTTTTATACAGTGCTAGGTCGAACTATCATCTCAATATCATTGAGGCGTTAGTTATTAACAACTCTCGACCTAGCCTGTGTAGACAAAAGATTCTTAGACATCAGTTGGAGATATTCATTGATTTAAAACCACCTGAACAGTGAGATTTTTTTTTTCTCCACTGTTCTTCCAACTGTAACCAAAATTCCCCTCTTCCCTCATTCGTTTTCTTAGTTTTTAATCTATCATTCTGACGTTTCCTCTTAGAGGGTCAGACGATAAGGCCTTAGGGAAAATTTTAATTTCACCTGCCCATTTCTTGTTTTTTTTTTGGTATTTAAATTAAATTATGTTTCCTCTGAAATTTCTCCTTCCATTCTGCTGTACCAAAAATTTACTTATATATATATATATATATATATATATATATATATATATATATATATATATATATATATATATATATATATATATGTATGTATATATATATATACCTTTCTCTCGTTTTCTCTAGCTCGACCTGCCTATCCCTCTCTCTCCTGCTCTCACGTTTCCTCTTCCCCTTCTCACCCGTATCTTTAACCCCTCTTTCACCTCCCCCTCAATCCCCTTTCTCACTATTTCCCTGCTCTAGCCTCTCTCTCTATCTCCTTGTATTTTTCTCTATTCGTCTCTCTTATTCCTTTATCCCCTTTTCCTCCTCCCCTATCCCCCATTGCCTATATCACCTCCCTATCTTTCCCCTCCTTCACTCGTTCATCTCCCCTCTGACTATCCACCGTCTCTCTATTGCGCACCCTCTCTATCATTCATTATTTCTTGCGCATGTATTATTTCTCATCAAAGACCCATGGACATAATCACTAAATATCGCCCCCTCTTTGCGTAATTTAGTTCCGGTTGACTCACGAAAAATGGATATTACAAAAAAATCTGTCCCTATTCTTTTCTGAAAAATATATGGTCTTTGTGTATATGTATTGTGTAGTTTCTAATTTTTACGAGAACACAAGCAGGAACTTATATAAGAGAACTATATATAATAGAAAATCAGATTTTAAGATTACGCATATCGTAAATCATATCTACCTATCTATATATGTATATAAATTAGAATGCGCGGGTGTGAGAGGACAACTCTCAACCTATATACTCAATGAATTTTTCATCTACAGATTTGAAATTTGGTATATCGGGTAAAACGACAATTTCTTTTCCCCAAACAAAAGCACTAGGTTTATCATGTTAAAAATTAACTTTTTGTTAGTAACATCGGCAGGAAATCACATCTGACGAGTTGATGAGAAAGAAAATTTTTATGAAAACATAAATCATAGAATTGTCATCCCATTAACGAAACGGCTGTAATGAAGAGATCCAAGATGAAATAAACAAGAGTTATGGAAAAGAAAAGTCTTTGAATTTCAACATTTTGTACTATATATATATATATATATATATATATATATATATAGTAAAAGATGGTCACACTTTTTGAAGACACTTTTTAAAAGTAAAATTTAATTGAGAAATTTTTGAAAACTTTGAAGTGTCAAATACAATGATAAACTCATTGTTTATTTTACTTTTAAAAAGTGTCTTCAAAAAGTGTGACCATCTTTTACTTTAAATCCCGCTCGAAACTGGAGCACTGCACACTTGAAACCAGCGGACTAACACGTAAATTCTCGTCTCTTCGCCATAACACCAAAATGAAGAAAAAGAAATTCACGAACCGGACTTTCGACCATGATGAGGCTATGTATTAGCGAAATATAAGACTTACAAAAAAAAAAAAAAACAAGCAATAAACACTGAGTTTATCATTGTACCTATTTACTATGCCTCCCCACGGGACAGAGTTAGACACCAGGGTCGTTTTTTAACGTGGAGAAAAGGTACAAAAATAAAAATTGTCTCAGTCGTGAAGGATTTCTCCTCCACCGAAAGAGAACAAGAAATAGAAGTGCAGGATCTGAAGAACAGATGGTATTTATTTGCTCCCCCACAGAGCAAATTAGGCACAAGGCCGTTTTTAATGTGAGGTAAAAACCAGCTCCCCTAAAAGTAGGCAAAAAAGGGGCACTCTGGTTACCAAAAATAATAATTGTCCCATTATAGAGGGTTTCCCCTCCATTGACTGGTACAAATTATCTTAAGTGCAGCATCTGCCGGAACAGATACTACACTTTGATCTTGTCCCGAAGGCCAAATTTCATTGTATTCGACACTTCAAAGTTTTCAAATATATATATATATATATATAAATATATATATATATATATATATATATATATATATATATATATATATATATATATATATATATATATATATATACCGGTTGTTTCGATTGGTTTCCTAGATGTAAATCCAACGAAACCCGCCTGATTATTAAAGAGTGCTCAATGCAAGACAGAGCTAGTATATAGTCTGTTTATTATACAAGCATTATTACATATGTGCATTACATATGTGCATACATGTTTCAGTTGAGTACCAATTCAGGGACAACACTTCATCAGAACAGAGAAGAGAATCGGTTTTGACGTGAGTTTCAAGATTACTTTGGTTTTTATAAGATATTTGGGCGCGGTCTACATACCGGAGAAAATTGGGGTGTACACTTTGTTAATGTGAGCAGTATGGTTTTTTGTCGGAGGTGTGGTGAGAGGAATAGAGTAGAGATGAGGATGCCGTTTGCCGTGTTTTAGCCATCATTTGTGGGGAGGTGTTTGGGGGTTCTTTGGCGGCTATTTATTGCCCTTGTATTTAAAATTTCACATATCTTGGGTTGTTTTTCTGGTTGTACATCCTTTACTGGTGGCGACTCCAATTTCATTTGACAAGTGTTATTTTTATTCATTTATATTTACTTATTTATTTATTTATTTTTTATCTATCGTATTTTTTATTAGTTCATTTGTTTTTAGTTTTTCAGTTTTCAGAGTAGGGTGAGGGGGAGAGAGACGCGGTTTCATGCGGTTAGGTTGTTGACAGTTGGGAGGTATTAGTTTTCTATTATATATATATATATATATGTGTGTGTGTGTGTGTGTGTGTGTGTGTGTGTGTGTGTGTGTGTGTGTGTGTGTGTGTGTGTGTGTGTGTGTGTGTGTGTGTGTGTGTGTCTGAAATTTATTACGGTGAGTCCAGAATGAGTTTACATATTGTTTCAGCTAGAGGAAGATCCTCAAAGAGAGGAAATATCCAACTAGCATCGTCAGAATTCATAGATGGACTAAGTTATAAAATCAAATAAGAATGGAAAAATCGTAGATGAAGGGGAGTTAGAAAAGAAGGGGAGAGTGGAAGAGAGAGAAAATTGGAATTTAAAGTAGTAGGAGTGCATATAATAAGAGAGGGGTTTATAATTAAATATTAATTATGTGTTAATTTTTATATATGTTTTTTTTAGTTTATAACAGTTTAAAATTAAAAGACGCTATTCTTATTTATAACGGCATAGGTAACAGTTAATTTAAAGGATCACCATGGCAACAGTTTGGAGAGTTAATGTTAGTAGGCATGGTGTGGTGGGAGGAGGAAAGAACGGGTTGCAAATGGGGTTTAAAGTGATTTATATATATATATATATATATATATATATATATATAATCAAAAGTCCTTTTAAAAATATTTTTCTAAAAGAACAACATGTTTTACCGTTCTTCTGATCCTCCTCAATGTCATGAAGGTATAGATTGTGACATGAATAAATGTTTACATATGACTATCCCAGCATTTTTACACCTTAAGAGTCAGTAACTTGAGT
>NC_136510.1:36523545-36528545 GCF_053919585.1 Euprymna scolopes
TATATGTATGTATATATGTGTGTCAGCCTAAAACTTTCGATAGAGGCGACGAATTTTCACAAGATTAGTATCGTTTTGAAGTTCGACCCTTCAGACGACAAATACCGAAAAGTTGGCTAAAAACATTAATTTTTTCACCCTCAACTGGGCACTTTTCTACAGGAAGGGGTCGCTTTTTTCGCCGATATTTTCGAAAGTCATCCCCTCTTTTCGATTATCTAGCCTTAATGTAAACCTACGTCACTTACGGTTTGACGGTGGTCGTAACAGCAAAGATGTCACGTCCCCCCCGTTCTTTTCCTCCTTCGTGCTACGGGTTCGAGCCTGCCATCCTACTACCACATTTTTTTTTTGCTCAACACACATCTCCAAACACCCGGGCAACGCCGGGTACCCATGCTAGTAGATATAGAAAAGTGAAATTCTCTCATTGTGTGTCTGTGTGTGTACATTTCCCTACCAAATGATTCTGTCAATTTTCAGTCTACAGACTCGACATTTGTCATAACGGGTATTGAAATTTGGGAAAATCTTTTAAATCGGTTTTCAGCTAGAAATATGGATGTAAAGAGGTCAAAGTTCAACGTCAATTTTGGGTTTAAACACTTGAAATTTTAGATGTAGGTTACTTGGACATGGATCAAACTTTTTAATTTAATTTCAGCACAAAACAATAAATGTTAAGATGTCAAAATTGGGGCCGAAGTTAAAAAAAATTTATGTCTGCGTTTTCTATCCAATTACTCAGCCAATTTTTAGTCTAAAGATTTAAAATTTTACATAAAGTGTATTCAGACTAAGGGCAACCTTTTTAATTGGTTCTTGGTCGAAAATTTGGTTGCCGAGAGGTCAAAGTTCAAAAGATTTTACCATTGCGGTTTCTAGCAAATTATTCAGCCAATTTTGGATCTAAACATTTGAAATTTTACATAAAGGGTATTCAGACATGTAGCAAGCTTTTTAATCCGTTTTTGGGCGCAAATTTGGCTGCTAAGAGGTCAAAGTTAAAAGAGTTGACCTTTGCAGACTCTATCAAACTCCTCCGCCAATTTTGGGTCTAAACACTTGAAACGTTAGATGTACGTTACCTGGTATATATATATATATATATATATATATATATATATATATATATATATATATATATATATATATGCATTACCGCAAAAAGAAAGTCCACATATGTCAGTTTTTCAAATACCGCAAATTTAAGCAACCTATACCTCATTTGATTCGCCTTTTATTCCTCTATAATATAATATAATATCCACCTTTTAGCATCTCTAATCGTAATTGTTGTTGTTCCTAGGTTATACAACGTAACATTTAGTCCATATGCCACGACTTCTTCTTAGTGGTCATCAGGAGCTCATTAATCTCCACCTTTCTGGTTTATCCAATCGAGAAATCGGCTCCAGATTGAAATGTGACGAGAAAACGGTACGAATGACTGTGCAAAAAGACCAAAACAGCGGCAGTGTTCGTGATGCACCTAAATCTGTCTGTCCTAGAGTTACTTTTTACGGGGAAGACAATGCTATCAAGATCCACAGCCTCAGAAACAGATTTAAAACAGCTCCCATGATCCAATAACAATGTAATCTTGTTAAAAAGTGCTCTTTTTCTACAGTTAGGAACAGATTGAAAGAAATTAATTTGCGAGGCTGTGTTGCAAGACGCAAACCAATGATTTCTGTAAAGAACTAAAAAGCGGCAATAATATAAATATAAATAAAAGGCAATAAAGATCATGTCTCTTCATATTGGTCGGCAGTGATTTTTAGCGACGAAAGCAAGTTCAATAGGCTAGGCAGTGATGTTAGGCAGTACGTCCGTGGAAGAAAAGACGAAGAATTTAATCCTAGGTGCTCAGCTTCAATGCTGCAAGGTGGTGGAGGTTCAGTTTTGGTGTGGAGCATTATTAGTACCAATGGTCCAGGGCCTATAGTTCGCTTTCAAGGTCACATTAACTCGACAAAATACATTCATATGTTGACTGGGCATTTTCTACCCTACTTTGGTCGGAATTTGGATGATAATCCCATCTTCATGCAGGATAATGCTTCCATTCATACAGCTGGCAATGTCAAGAAATTACTTAAAGAGAATGCTATTCCGTGTTCAGATTAGCCTGCACAATCTCCAGATCTCAATTCTATAGAAAACGTATGACATTACATCCAGCAACAGATATGCAATGATAAAATTTTAAATCTAGAACTTTGGACAAAAATTAAAGAGAAATAGGATGCCCCTTCATCGGCGTATTGCCGCAGATTAATTCAAGAGAATGCCGTAAAATTTTCAGGCTGTCAAATTGCAGAAGACTATGCTACTAAATGATAACTAGTTCATTGTGTTCCTATTGTATTTTTGTTGCATTAATGTTCTAAGGTTACATTTGAATAACGATTTTCCATTGTGCGGAGTTTCTTATTCTCGATTTGAAGTTATTTTTTAAATGTACGTGATCACTAGGATACTTCAATTAAAAATCAAATCTGAACAGGTAAAATTAAAGAGAAATAAAAGGCGAATCAAATGAGGCATGGGTTGGCCGAGAAATATGTAATATAGGACCAAGTAAAGAATAGATATCCTGTAGCAGACGACGACGCCTGGTGGTGACCGGCGCACATTTCAACTAACACCGGTGATTCGACCTTAATATTGGCACAAGCACATGGCTTCGGTTGTTTGTAAACACGTCAAATAGCATCTATCCTTGGACCTCTACTGTTCCTGATATTCATAAATTACCTCCCCGACAAAATTGCCTCTGAGATGGGTATATATGCTGATGATGATGACACCACACTCTATAACAGGCACGACAGGAAAACAAATGAACATATATCTAAAGTAATGGCAGAAACACTAGAGGATGACCTCCAATCAGTAGTGGAATGGGGACAAAAATGGATGGTCACGTTCAATGCCGCCAAGACTAAACTAGTTTCATTCAATAATTACAAGAAACCTTCTCTACCACCTATAGCAATGGCCAACGACTCTTTATCTGAGAGTACGTCTTTAAAGCTCCTTGGCCTAACGTTCACAGGAGTTGGAACAATTACATCGAGGGCATTGCCAGGGCCGCTGCAAGGAAGGTGGGCTCTCTCTACCGTGCTAGAAAACTACTAACACCCGAAAGTATCCTGTACCTCTATAAGGCCACCATTCGCCCATGTATGGAGTATTGCTGTCATATTTGGGCTGGTGCATCTGCTACTAGTCTCTCGCTCCTTGACAGGGTTCAAAAGAGAGTCGCAAATCTGATAGGCCCTAAACTGGCATCTAAGCTTCAGTCTCTGTCCCATCGACGAGACGTTGCATCCCTCTGCCTGTTCTACAAGTATTTTAATGGTGAATGCTCTGATGAACTGCAAGCACTTGTGCCCCCACGACGTGAACACCCTCGACAGATCCGACAAGCTGCAAAATCCCACCCCCACACTGTAGAGATCCCTAGATGTAAACGATCTTTCTACTCCACTAGTTTCTTCCCCAGAACCGCTAGACTTTGGAATTCCATTCCAGGTCACTGCTTCCCCAACTGTACTGACATGCAGAAGTTCAAGTGTAACGTGAACCATCTTGCTGCCCAAATCCCTACATAGTACCCAAGAAGTTGTTGCCCCTGATAGTAGCCCCCTACACCAAAGTGGCAATGTGCCTTGTTTGGGGTCAAATGTAATAAAAATAAAAAAATAAAAAATGGACTGTTTTTTTTTTTTTTTTTTTTTTTTTGTTTTTTTTTACTGTTTCATTCTTTTTATCAAACAAAAATAGAACTTTTATAATGAAATATATATTATGGACTGTTCCGGACTGTTTTCAAACATCGAAATTTTAAAATTAAAGTTTTATTTATTTTCGAGATCTTTTTTTTTCGCCAATTATTACTTTGAAATTTTATTCAACAATAAAATGATAAAAATAATTTTTCGTTAAATATATTTTTAAAAAATTATTATAAAATATCTATAAAGTCTATTTTTTATGTCTGTAAAAGTTTTTTGAAAGTTCAAATAAAGTTTATAATTTAATTGAAAAAAAACACCTGGTCTTTTTTTATTTATTTATTTTTTTTTAAATAAAACTAACTTTAATCTTAAAATTTTGATGTCGGAAAAACAGTCCATAATATATGTCATTATAAAAGTTCTATTTTTGTTTGATAAAAAGAATAAAGCAGTTATTAAAAAGTTATGTAAATATATTAAAAACGCACTCAGAAAAACACCCATTTATTGAAATATCTTTTATTTAAAAAAATATCTTGCTCGCGAATATTCGTCAAAATTTAATATTTAAAAATATTATTTTCAAAATATATTTATTGTCGCTGAAGTTAATGTTTTAAAGAATAAATATTGAATTGTCTTAAAAACGCACACAGAACACCCCCCCCAAAAAAAAAACACCGTACATAAAAATCAATCTTAGTCGCAAAAATCCGAAACAGAAAGAGACACCCATTTATTTAAATATCTTTTATTTACATACGTTCGTTTTGTTACTTACTTTAAAAAATGTTTGGTAAATATATACTTTTTCTTTTAAATCTTCAAAAGTTTTGCAAATATATTTTTTTAAAAATTGCTGGCGAATATTCGAGCATGTTTGCTATTTGACGTGTTTACAAACAACCTACGCCATGTTCTTGTGCCAATGTCAAGGTCGAATCACCGATGTTAGTTGAAATGTGCGCCGGTCACCGCCAGGCGGCGTCGTCTATACAGGGTACCTATTCTTTACTTGGTCCGTAATATATAATGTCATTATACATGGTTATATATAAGTCTCCCGGAAGATACCGGGTGGCCTTGCTAAGAGTCAATTGCCAGATGGACTATTATTATTAAAAGTTAGATTTTTTTTTTAAAGAAGTTATTATTATGAAACAAAATTATTATGATTATCGGTATGAAAATTAGATTGTGCTACAAGAATAAATGATGTTTATAAGGTTTGGAATGTGGTGGAGATCTTAGGAA
>NC_136510.1:36536045-36571045 GCF_053919585.1 Euprymna scolopes
ATGTGTAGATACATAGGCACATACATACAAAAACAATGCCTATGCAGATGTACATGGGTCTACATGCAGACATATACACACATACACGCAACTCTCGTACACATATATATACTCGCATATATATACAGATATAAGTACGTGCTCACACATATATAAACATACACACATCCATCCTAGTACATATACGTGGATATACAGATCTCCAGTAAGAAGTAGATGCATACATACACATACACAGGCATATACATACAAGTACACATATACGCACGGGCTCATGCACACGTATACACAATTACCTAAAAATATATACCTATAAAATATAAATATGTAGACCCATATAGCCACATATATATAAACATATACACAAATATATGCATATCTATACATACACATATATACATACGCATACCGGCATGCATACATCTATGCCTAGTAAATAAAGTAAAGTCAGGATAAATAAATAATAATGATAAATAAATAAATAAATAAGTGAGTACATGGTTTGATTTAGTTAAGTTATTTTAGTTAATACTGCGGGGGTTATATAATATATATAAGCATATACAAGTATACACATTCATAAAAATACAGACATACATACACATACAGACATATATACATATATACACAGAGATGCGTGCATTTATGCTGAGTAAGTAAGGTAAAGTTAGGGTAGATAAATGAATGAATAGATAAAGGATAAATAAATAAGCGGGTGTAGATAATGCAAGGTTAGGTGGACATGTTGAAGTTATGTTCGAAATGCATGTTGTTGATTTTATTTTTAGGGGTCTGTATTGATTTGCTTTGCTTATTGGATGGGGATTATTTTATAGTTTCTATGAAAAAAGAAGATGGGCGGGTTAAGTGGGGTATGAAGGTTTAAAAATTATTAGATTCATATACATAGAGGGGGTTCCTAACACGTTGCCTTGGGCAATGGCTATGCTTAACTTTATTTTCAGTGTGAAGTGTGTTGTGGGTATAGGCATATAGACACATATATGCATATAAATCCAGGCATAGCTACATCTGTATACACACACACACACACACATATATATATATATATATATATATATATATATATATATATATATATATATATATATATATATATATATATATATGTAGTGGGAAGCAATTTAATAGGATGCTTGCGATAAAAAGAAAAAAAGTGTAAGATCACGAATGACGGAGATGAAAAAAAATTCAAATTGTACGTTTTATTGCATTTTCTTTTCTTTCGTGTTTTGACAGTTACGGCCGGTGTCCATATTCATGCAAAAGGCGGTTTTCCAAAAGAGAGTCGTACCACGTGAAATGCGGATGGTGGGGATGGAGGAGATGCAAGAAGTACAGGTGAGTCTTGGCAAATCTCGTGGATTTACTCTTAGAAATGGTTTCAGTAACTCGATTTCGACCTCAATTCTTTTGTAAATTCAATTTGTTTAAATTTGTTTTTCTCCCATTTTTAGAATTGATTTATTGTACACAAGCCAAGAGAGCAAAAACTTAATGTAATCAAAACTGCAACCAAATTTTGAGCTTCCTTATACCAAATACTAGTCTGGGTGCCCGGGGTCGCCCGGGGTCGCCCGGGGTCGCCCGGGTGTTTAGAGGTGTGTGTTGAGTAAGAAAAAAAAGTGTCTCGAACCCGTACCGCGAATTCTACAAAAATCGTGACGTCTTTGCCGTTGCGTTTATCGCAAAACCGGATGTGGCGAAGGTTTGAATTAAGGCTAGACAATCGAAAAGAGGCACTGACTTTCGAAAATATCGGCGAAAAAAAGCGACTCCTCCTTGTAGAAAAGTGCCTAGTTGAGGATAAAGGAATGAATGTTTTGGGCCAATTTTTCGATATTTGTTGTCCGAAGAGTCGATCTTCAAAATGATACCGATCTCGTGAAAATCCGTCGCTTCTGTCGAAATTTTAGGCATACATATAAACATACATACATACATACATACGTACATACATTTAAACAGACAGGTGAGATTTATAGATGAATATTTAACTTGTACATAACTTGAGCCACCATGAATTTAATATGACAATTCAATTAATATATAATTTGAATCGCCCTTATAAAATATGACTATTCAATTCGTATATAATTTGAGCTACCGTCCATTGAATATAACAATTCAATTAATATATAATGTCGATTCTTGCATTAAATACGATTATTTGATTAGTAATTAATTTTAGTCACCATGTATTCAATATAATAATTCGATTAATATATTATTCGAATCTCGCCTATAAAATATGACTATTCAATCGGTAAATAATTTGAACCATCGCGAATTAAACATGCATTTGATATATATTTTGAATCGCGACTACCAGATATGAATATTCAACTCGTACGTAATTTGAACCACTATGCATTAAATATTACAGTTTAATGAATATATAATTTGAACCGTCTTCCATTAAATACTCAACTCGCAGCAAGCATTAAATATGATTATAAAAGTAATACATAAGTGTAACAATTATGACAACTGGCAATGATTTGAGCAATGATGCAGTAAATATGATTATTAATATGGTATGTAATTTGAGCCATTGTTCATTAAATATGACTATTTAATAAATATGTATCAATCATCCATAAAATATGATTATTGAATTCGTAATCAATCTGAGCCACTATGTATTAATATCACAATTCAATTAATATATAATTGAATCGCCCCATAAAATATCACTATTCAAACGTTACATGATTTAAGAAATCACGCATCCAATATGACAATGCAATTAATATATAATTTGAATCACCATTGTAAAATATGAATATTCAACTCGGACAAAATTTCAGCCACTATGCTTTAATTTAATTAATACATTATTTAAACAGTCCTCCATTAAATATAACTATTAAACTCTTATATAATTTCAACCACCATGTATTAAATACATATAATGATAGAACTCTGCGGACCTTGCTTGCTTGCTTTCTTGCTTGCATCTTGTCTTCGATGATTGGGCGATTTCGTCTTTTAAAAACGTGATGATAGGTGAATATATATATATATATATATATATATATATATATATATATACTAGCAAAAGTACCCGTCGTTGACTGGGTTCAAAAACAGCCTACAGAAAATGGACTCTCATTTATGAAAGTATGATAGGTTATGAAAAGGAAGGGTTGTAAAGAGATAGCTTCAAATTAGGGGGTATCAAAACCAAAGCAAAATATGATGAAAGTAAAAATAAAATAGATAAACTCCATAATTTATTATACCGTACCTGTTCACACTGAAACACTTATCACAACATTCTGTGGATCTATATTTAAAAAACCTTGTTAAACTTACGCAGATAGATATGAAAAGTCTTTATTAAAATTTGTGCCTATTTCCATTCTATGGGGGCCAGGCGCGAACGCAGACCTCACAATTTTATTATACCATCCCTATTTAAGTTAAAACATACTTATCAAATTATTCTTATGTACATCTATATCAAAAACACTTGTAAACTTTTTTTTAATTTTAAAATTTTTTATTTCCATACTTTGTGGACCAGGCGCGAACGCAGACCCCACAATTTTAATGAACCACCGTTCTGCCAGATCAAACATACCTATTCCTGTGTCTCGATACGTCTTCTATCATTATATGTAATCAGTTTTTTAAAATAGTCAACCATATAGGGGCCTATTCGTGACCATACACACACACGCGCGTGCGCACACACACATTCAGCTTTATATTATAGAATATATATATGTATATTGAGAGAGAGAGAGGAGGAAAGAGAGAATAAACAACAAAAAGTTATATTACAAAATTCATGATGTTGACGATCTTATAATTTATTCCTTTAATTCAGTTGACATTATCTGTTTCGTAGCGCAAAATCAATCACTTAATTATTATATCAATCAGTGAATCTATTATGCCAACTAATCATCGACCGGAATGATCAATCGTATTTTTTTTTAGCTTAGTTTAGTTTCGTATATACAAACATGTATAATAGTTTATAATTTGTTGATATTATTTTCATAAGTATGTATACAAAAATTAGAAATAATAAATTTACTAATTATTAAATAGAACATTTTGGTAGAAGATTCATAAATTAATTAAAATTGTTGGTACGAATAGTTGGGTTTAATGACTTTGTTTGATAAAAATTCAGTACACACACACACACACATATATATATATATATGATCGATAGAGAATGTTTTCTATTATAATAAATACTTAATCTGCATGAATTATATTATCATATTAAAGCCGGACAGCTTGCTAGCATGATTATAAAAGTAGTACATAATTTTAATAAGGTTATTTGATTTGAGTAACAATGCAGTAAATATGAGCATTCAACCTGTACATAATTTTAAGCACCTTGCCTTAAATCTGATCTGCAACTCATAAAATATTATATACTAGCAAGGAGTACCTGGCCTTGTCCGGGTGTTTGGAGGTGTGTGTGTGTGTGTATGTGTGTGTGTGCGCGCGTGTGTGTGTGTTAAAAAGAGGTGTAAAAGAAAAGAAAATTTTGGTCGGAAGGTCGGATTGAACCCCGAAGCCTTGACGTGAAGGTGGAAACGAAAGGGGGAAAAAGCCAGTTACCTAACCATCTGGCACATGACGTAGAGGCACTCATAAGGGTGTTATATGAATGTTTATGAAGCGAATTAAACAGGTGCGAGGAAGTCTGACCTAGTTTAGCAAGCCAAATCATACGCGGACATACACAAGAAGAAGCGAGCAAACACACACACACACGCACACACATACACACACACACACACACACACACTTTCGCATTTATATATATAGATGTCTCCCCTGGTTTAGCTAATATATGACGGGAGTAAATTTTCTGTAAATGCAAACAGCGGCCTTTATTTTGTAAGCGAAATGAATCGGTAATGATTTATGTTGAATTTGTTCTGTTCAATCTGGATGAAGAAATGAAACTTTATTTGCCTCCCCCATGACAAGCAAAAGTACCCAAATATGTTTAATGTTATTTTTATGTGTCTGTTGTATGCGCGTAAAATTTAAAGAATTAATGGCAAAAACTGGGGGGGGGGGCGGATGTAAGAAAGCGTGTTAAAAAATCATTTGTAGGTGTTTAGAGCCCAAGAAAAAGGAGGAAAAAAGGAAAAAATGAAGGTAGTCCTGAATAATTGGACCCGAATTCGCGTGAATTCCCGTCAAGCATTGATCGTGCGAGACCGGCAATCATCGGCGTCAGCCGCAGACTACCGGAAAAAAACAAACAAACAAAACGAACTGGAAAGAATACAAATGGGGGGGGCAAGAAACTTACCGTGTAAAATGAAAAAAATGTTTATGGTATTTTATGAATTTTTTTTTATTTATTGTTGGTTTGTTTTCTGCAATAAAATCCAATAAACAAAACAAACTGCAAAAAATACAAATGGAAAAAAAAATAAATAAATAAAACCAGAAAACTGACCGTGTATAATGAAAATATGTTTAATAGATTTGATTTTATTTTTTTAATGTTGGTTTGTTTTCTGAAAAAAAGTATTTTTTAACCGTATAATTGTTAGGTGTAAGTACGACGGTTTGTTATGTGTTTAGTTTTGTTTTCTTTTTTGTATTGTTTTCTTTGTGGTCGCTTGTTATCAATTATCATATCGATAGCGTAGTAGTAATTGGGCTTATGAAACTCCCAAAAATTCAATGTATAGAAATAAAAAATGAATAAGTAAGTAATTTAAAAATAAGAAGTCAGCTCTCCCCCTACTATCACGTAAAAATCACCAAACATAATAGAAGGAAAAATACACTAAATAAAATATTAAATCGCGTAATCGCTTTAACATATGAAGAACGCTCGCGGCTGACTGGTAGAGTTTGTTCTAAAACCTGGAATCCAAGGTTACTTTGCTTCGTTTAAGTAATCCTTCGACTCGCCGCCACCAACCAAAAAGGAAAAAAGTGGGGGAAAAGGGAAAAAAATGAAAACAAATATAAAAAATGGCATAAGTAACCCACAGAATAGCTGTAATCAAAAGTTGCGTTTCACCCGACGGTAAAATGCCAATCCATTTTTTTGTAAGCAACTAAGAACTCAAACCGGTGTTTCGTTGTAATTTCCCCTGTGGACGTATCCGCAACGGTGTTAAGTGGTCGCGGAGGGAGTATGAATCTAATAGAGAGAAAAGATTTTACCACTTCCATTGATTGTAACAGATTTTGGCCGTGAACTCTCAGCAGAAAAAATATAGGGATCTAAGATTATCGAGGAAGTGGATAGGTAATAGGCACCAGAGATATTGTGCTGCAGTTCGTGCATAATACATTCGCATGAAACGTCTTGATTTTTAGTCCTATTAAAGTCAAACTCAGAGGGGAAAAATGAGTTCATTTTATTTATATAGAGAGGAGATTACTATCTTTCTGTCGAAATAAAACGGTTATATCCATTCGTACATGTCTCGAGTTCTCCCCACTAACCATAATCACATATGAACAAATCCAATGTTTTTCTAATTCAAGCGTTGTTTTTTTGTTGTTTTTTTACTCTCAGGATAGGTTACAAGTATCAGATGAACACTTGCTACAAATGTTGTGACGGCTGGGAAGGAACTATTCAAACCGGATGTAAAGGTGAGAGAAAATATCAGACTTTTCAACAATATATCACGGCAGAGAACATGTACACTAATAATCAAACACTAATATACTAATGTCTATATATATATATATATATATATATATATATATATATATATATATATATATATATATATATATATATACGTGTGTGTGTGTGTTGTTTGTGTTGTGTGTGTTGTGCGTGTGTTGTGCGTGTTATGTGTGTATTGTGTTGTGTGTTGTGTGTGTATTCTGTTGTGTGTTGTGTCTATGTCTGTGCGTGTGTGTAAATAACTCAACATATAACTATTAAAAGGTAAACTCCTTCCAACAAAAGTTAGTAAACGCCTTAAGTGGAGTTGACATATTAACATACACCATGTCAACTGTAACCACCATCAAAAACTGCAGTTACTCTCCTAGGCATGGTTTTTACCAGTGCTTCGTAGGTAGACATTAGAATCCTTTTCTGCTCCTCCATGCGCGGAGTTGGTGGATATTTGAAACTTTGATCACCATCACCTTCTGCTTGAAGATCCTCCAAAGATGTTCTATTGGGTTTAAATCTGGAGACATGCTTGGCCAGTTTATCACCTTTACCCTTAATATCTTTATTAAAGCAGTGGTCGTCTTCAAGGTGTGTTCGGGGTCATTGTCATGCTGGAACACTACTTTGCGACCCAGTTTCTAGAGGGAGGGGATCATGCTCTGCTACAGTATTTCATAGTACAAGTTAGAATTCATATTTCTCTCTATGAAATGTAATTTCCTAACACCTGTAGCACTGGTGCAGCCCCAGACCATGACATTTCTACCACCATGCTTGACTGTAGGCATAACACACTTATCTTTGTACTCCTCATCTAGTCGCTGTCACACATGCTGGAAGTCATCGGAACAAATTAATCTTCATCTCATCAGTCCATAAACATGGTTCCAGTAATCCATGTGCTTTGTTGGCATGTCTTCAGCAAACTGTTTGCGGGCTTTCTTGTGTATCGTCTTTGGAAGAGGTTCCTTCTTAGGTGCCCGCCATGCATACCAATTTGACGTAGAGTGCGACGTATGGTTTGAGCACTAACAGGCTGACCCTCCCACCTCACCCTTTCAATTTCTTCAGCAATGCTGACAGAAAAAATAGAAAGCGTTTGGATGTGACGTTTATATATATATATATATATATATATATATATATATATATATATATATATATATATATATATATATATATAAATTTTAGTCATTCAATAAAATTTTAAAATTTATCACGTGAAATGGTTAAATTTCAAATCAAAAGATTTTTATTATTCTATGTAAGACAAAGAATGCATTTGAAATATTATAACTCCTTATCCTATAGGATTTCAATGTCTACCATCTCTTCAGAGAAGAAAATATTAGCAAATAATTATAATGGTTTACACCTTACTTGCTAAAGTCAGTGAGATATGGAAAATCACGATTAAAAGTTTTTTAATTATTTAAATGTCATAGAGTAAGGGAAGTTAATGAAAAAGATATAGAAAGTCACATCCAAATTGCATGGTAAAATCCGAAGTGAATGGCTTTGATAGCAGTGATATAATGTGTATTTTGAGTAATCCACATCACAAGGTAATAGTCCGAAGAAGGCATTTTACTAGAAATTTTCTTTGCTTATATAATGAGTCCGGTAAATAAATTATTATATAGGTCCGGTGGATCTGTTTAATGATAAACATATAATTTTATATATTTAATATTTGTATATAATTATAGAACACGTGCTTCAAATTCAACACCAAAATAACTTCAAATTGTGAATAAAATAAAATAAAACCGTTTTCAAATAGAAACTGAACTGATATGAAAAATGAAAAAAGAAAAAATGAAAAGGACAAATAAATAAATAAATAAAATAATAATAAAGTGATAAATAAAAAATAAAATCAACTAAAATAAAATGCTTATGCATTTATTTATTTATTATTATTATTTATTAATAATTTATTTGCTCTATCCTGTACATCGAGCAATATTTATTTAGATGCGATAGTCCTTATAGAATATTACAACCAATAATATTTTGTAATAATCATAGGTTTCCATGCCAGTTTATTGTTAGATAATTTTATTCTGAAGAGTATATATATATATATATATATATATATATATATATATATATATATATATATATATATATATATATATACATATATGTATTGGCTACATATGTTTTAGATGTTGGACCATATTTACGATCCAACAGCCTCGTCATGGCTCGCGGAAGTGGTTGTTAGTTATTGGAAAATCGTGTTTTTAAGAAAGAAAAAAAAGGGGAGAGGCGGGTGTTGACAATATTTCAGGTTTTAAGATTGTATTGTGCGTGTGTGGGGTAGCAGATTCAGATAGGTGGAGAAATATGGATATAGGGAGGGGGAGTTGGAGAGGGGATGCTAAAGAGAGAAACGTGAGGGGGGTAAGATGAGGAGGGGGAGGAGTTTCAATATTTTGGTTTTAAATTTTAACTGGCTTTTGGTTTTTCAGCAATGTATATTAAATAGATGGGAGAGGGAGAGAGAGGGAGAACGAGAGGGAAAGAGAGGGAGAGAGAGGGAAAGAGAGGGAGAGAGAATGGGGGGAAAGGGTTAGTGTAGATGTCATTTTTTTTTACACGTACGGGGTTCGTTTAAATGTTTGTAGTCGTTACACGTCGGCTTGTTCCTTGCCGTTTTTAATGGTTTTTGTTACATAAGTTAACGCACGCGCATATTCGCATATATACATATACATACATATGTACGCTTCTAGGCACCCACATACAGACACATACGTACACGCACATATATATATAAACAAAGTAAATGCAGACATACATGGGTTCATAAGTAGACATACACACACATATACACAACTCTTATACATATATGTACACTCACAAAAATATATAGGCACATATACACATATATGTGCCTATATATTTTCGTGAGTGTATATATATATATATATATATATATATATATATATATATATATATATATATATATATATATATATGGGTGTGTGTATGCTATTAATAAAATAATAATAATAATGTACACAGGGATTGGACAAAATAATAGAAACACCTTAAAAAATCAATAAAATATAATTTCATTTGGTGTAAGTCCGCCTTTTGCTGCAATTATAATCTCACATCTCCGAGTTATTCATTTCTATAAATTGTAAATTGTTTTCATTATTTTGTCCAACGGTTATCGAGCACATTTTCACTATCAATAAAATATTAAGATAGAGATCAATTGTAACATTATGCATTGCAGCTGCGTATATAAACCGTCATATACCCATATTTCTTTTCATTATATATATATATATATATATATATATATATATATATATATATATATATATATATGTATGTATATATATATATGTATGTATATATATATACTCTTTTTATTATACAAACATTATTGGTTACATATGTGCATACATGTTTCAGTGGAGTCCCAATTTAAAGAGATCACTTCATCAGACCAAAGAAGGAAACGTTATCGAAAATTCGTTTTGTATATGAACTATATCCGGGTTTAGATTACACTTTGAAAGAAAGGGTGTGTATAGTTTGTGAATGTGGACAGTAGAGGTTTTGGAGAGAGGTGTGGTAAATAAGGGAAGTAACCCCTACTTACTGGGATGGGGTAGGGACGAGTAGAGGATTACGATGTCACAGCTGGGAGATATCGGTTTCATTTTAACTAGACGGTTGTAAATTGGACTCAGTGCTTGCTTAGATCTGAATATTATACCCTCATCAGCGCTGTTTCCCTATTTTAAGACTTCATGGCTGGTTTTTCTATTCGGGTGGCACATTTCTTATCTATCTATTTTATTCATTTTATTCCTCGCTTTTTTGTGGTTTTGTTTATTTCTCGTTTTTACGTACTTATTTATTTACTTATTTATTTCAATATAATATACGTCTACATGACCAAATTAACTGTGAACAAATATGCAGACTAATTTGTATGATTTAAATAATGGTGGTATCATGGGAGTTACAATTTTCACTCTAACGTGTAATTAGACAGGCAGAAGTTTTGTTTCTATATATAAACTTAATTTTGATGGTTGTCATTCATTCATTTGGGTTGTTTACCTCTTCCTCAATACTAGAATATTTAATATATTTTCTCAGTTTATATGCTTCCTTATAGAGATAGGTTTTCCAGACCGTTTACATGTAAACAGATACATAATAGCATCGATGTGTCTGCATTGGTAGAACATTCCGTTTATATAAACCATCTAGTTGCAGTACTTAGTTATCATTTGAAATCGGATTGTGATTGGTTTTCTCATATAACGCTGCTTTACTATAATGCTTCTCATAGGTATATATAAAGGCTTTATTTATAAGTATGTTGGCCACAAAGATTATTTTAGTTAGTCGTTTTGGGGTGCTTTTATAAGTAAGTATGCAAAGTGTACTTACTTTTATCCAATTGATGGCATATTGTGTTTTAGTTCGCTGAGTTAAGTATTATGAGGTAGCGTATGAAATAGTGTTGAGGGGTAGCGGAGGTGGCTCTTTCTATCATTTAGATACGTTAGCCTATTCTTCTATGTTGAAATCAGTTATGTGCTTGGTTTTCTTATAATTATTAATATCAGGGGTCGATTCTTGAACCTTTATTATTCTTTAAATTCATAAACGACCTCCCTGATGACATTGTGTCTGAGATGGGTATATTTGCTAATGATACAACGCTCTATAATAAGCATGATGAAAAACTGGTATACACATATTTAAGGCAATGGCAGAATCCTTAGAAAACGACCTTCAGCTCGTAGTAGAATCGAGACGTAAATAGTTGTAACATTTAATGCTACAAAAACTAAGCTTATTTCCTTTAACAATTACAAGAAGCCTTCTCAGTCATCGATATCCGTGATTAATAACACTTTACACAAGAGCTCTTACTTCAAACTCCTCGGCTTAACATTCACAGCAACATGAACTGGAGCACATACATTTAAGACATTGCAAAGGCTGCTGCAAAGATGTGCTAGAAAATTATTTACACATGAGTGTATCCTGTATCTCTATAAGGCCATCATCCGTCCATGCATAGAGTATTGTTGACACATATGAGATGATGCATCCACTACTAGTCTCCACCTCTTATGCAGGGCCAGAAGAAAGAATCACCAATCTAATGGGTCCTGCAATGTTAAATCGGCTACAATCCCATCGTCACAATGTTGAACTCCTTTGCCTGTTTTTCAAGCATTTTAATGGAATATGCACTGATGAACTCGTTGCACTTGTATTCCCTCGACCCTAACCCTAACCCTAACCCCTAACAAACCCGCTCAGCAGCAAAATGTCATCCTTTCACTGTAGATGTTCCTAAATGCCGGAAAGATTTCTACTCTGATGGTTTCTTCTTCCCTCTGACTGTTAGGCTGTAATTTCCTTCCTATTATCTACGTCCCTGACTGCACTGACATGCAGAAGTTTAAATGTAATGTAAACCGACATCTCATCCATCTCCTTGCATAGTCTCATGTAAATATGGTCCAAAATAGTAGTCCCTTACGTTCAACTGGCAATATGTCTTGTTTTGGGTGAACATGAGTTTAAAAAAAAAAAATGACAGCGCTGTTTTGTTTTTGTTTTTTTTTGTTTTCTTTTTTTTTCTTACAGTTGGAAGGCATTTACGGTTGTGAAGTTCTGTAAAACAGGTTCCTTTGTTTAATACATGTTTTGTTTTTGTCAAACCTCTTGAATATTACTGTGAGATTATATTTATATTTCTCAACTACATTCAAGCAAAATTATACTAAGCGTTAGAAACCTTTTGCCCTCGTTTTGGTACAGTGTGAAGTTATCTGAGCGCAATAGAGTTTCTGAATTTTTTTTTTTTTAGATGAGGATTCATAATTTATCAGGTAATCGGAAAAAATCTAAGATATGTGGGGGGGGGGTCGTGTGAGAGTGAAAATGTAAAGACAACGTAAGAATGAGGATTCATATTTTTCTTTATTTGGATTCTTTGTATGACTGTATGTGTTATTTTCACAACGTTTCGAGCGACCTTCTTCGTATGTATCTTGTCAAACTCGGAAATCGTTCTGTCGAATTGGTAAATCTCTACAGACTTTCGAACGGAACTCTTTTTTATAATCCATTGGGATAGTTTGCTCTTGTTCCGTCAGCTATGTCCGAGTCTTAATTAATTCGCAATTGATTAGTTTGCATGGCACGTACTGAGGATTAAGCCTTCACCCCCCCCCCAGAAAAATGTCACTTAAAACTGATTTTTTTTACTTGGTAACTTATCCGTTATGCCAGGGATCCTTGAAAAAGCTTGGTGGCTACATCGACCGAAACGTTGAGAGAATAACACTCAAGAGGAGAACAGTAGTCGAAATAAACCAACTAATAAAAATGAACAAAACAGAGTTTGAAGTCTGGCTAGTCAATCTTATTGGTCGTAAAGATATCCATAGTATAATCTGATTGGTCTACTAAAAACTCTGTAACATTCAAGAAATGTTACTTACAGAAAATAATGAATTTAGACTCCAAATGGCATCCTTGACACCTCGAGTAGGAGCCCATGCTAAGTCGAGAAAATGAAAAACTAAAAAGGTTATTAAACAGGTAATCGGAAAAAATCTAGTTTTTTTTTAATACAAAATTACCAAGATATAAATGTTTCAAATTAATACAAAGCTTTGTGTGTGGGGGAGGGGAGGTCGTGTGAGAGTGAGAACGTAAAGACAACGTAAGAATGAGGAAAATTTTTATCTTCATATTGAAAATTGCTGATTCATATGGAAAGCTTTCCGAAAGTATTTTTTAAACCATAAATCTGTTCCGTCTGCCTGCTTCCCACCGGACTACAACTTGGATGTCTTCAAGTCCAACGTTAACAAATTTCTAATGAATCGCCCCCTTAAGTAAACACTTCATCAAATCTCCACACTAACGTAATGTACTTGTAATAACCCTTATCTCTGAGTGGCTTCCGGGCCTTGATAAGTGGTGATCACTGTGTAAAAAAAATCAAAATCATCTATAATACAAAGATCTTTGTGTATTAGTGATGTCATGATTACAAAATTTTTTTTTCGATTCCGATACAATTACCGATCCCGATTCTTTAATTATTTTATTGCCTTTACTACCTTTATAACCATTTGTGTATTTTTCTCAATACCAGACATTGACGAGTGCGAGCGCGGAACAGCTCTGTGTGAGCAACTGTGTATAAACACGCCTGGTTCTTACACGTGTGCTTGCAAGAAAGGTTACAATCTATTACCCGACGGAAGACATTGCACAGGTAAGAGATGGTTCAGCATTCCTCAACATCACTGCTACTTGTTTATTATTAGCATGTAATCACTTTTAGTATTATGGTCTGAGAAATGCCCTTAATTTCAAGACTAGAAGTGGTTAGTGTGATGATGATAATTACGAAGTGTTAAAACTAATTTTAAAATGGGACCAAATAGGTCTGAGGCATTTCAAAATGAGCAATGGCTAAAAGGCTATGGTTTGCCTTAACACTGATTTCTTTCATCAGGAGGCAAAGTAAAAAAAAAAAAAGGAAATTATCGAGTTTATTATTTTTAAAAATTCATTTATTTATTTATTTATTTACTCTCAATGAACATTTTCATTTTAAAAACAACGCGAAAATAAATGTAATATGGAGGCTCATTTTTGCCTCTTATTGTTTCTGACAAGCTGAGGGGGTTCACCTCCTGAGAATAGGTTAATTTATAAATCCGCTGACTGCATACCTACTGGGGAATGATTATGTGCCTGCTCAGGCATTTTCATAGGACAGGGTACAATACACTGTCCGAATCTAGAGTACCCCTTTTTGAAGAACTGGATTCTTGTCCACATTAAAAACAGAAAAACATTTAGTTAATATATTACATTATACTATGATTATGCATGGATATATTCGTATAAACTTAAAAAGTACACCGTGTGTATACGCTTGTTAGTAAAATAAAGGTTGCAGAACTATTCGACTAAATTTTAGAAAATATGAAAGTTTTAAGAATAATCTCCCTTGTAAAAAAAAAAGTCAATATCTTAAGTTAAAAAGAAATCGTTAAATTAAAAAAAAACAAAAAAACGAAAGATATTTTCAAAACCAGATTTTCCCCAAACCTATAGACCGGAAGTCCCTAAAAATAAAATAAAACATAAGTTCTTCTTCTTCTTCTTCTTCTTCTTCTTCTTCTTCTTCATCATCATCATCATCATCATCACTAATAATAACAGTCGTTACAATAATGATATTAAATAAAAGTAATAAAAGTAAATAAATAAACTTCTCTATAAATAATAAATAATATGCCATCGTTATTCACTCGGTTATCTAGAATACATAATTCTAAATAATGATGATAAGTTCATATATATATATATATATATATATATATATATATATATATATATATATATATATATATATATATATATATAGGGTGTCCACAACGTCTGGCGACTTAATGTAGTCAGACTATGTGGACACCCTGTAGAGATTTGTGGGCACCATGTAGATTATGTAGCCAGACTTTGCGGACACCCTTTAGATTATGTATCCAGACTTTATGGGCACCCTTTAGATTATGCAGCCAGACCTTGTAGACACCCTTTAGATTATGCAGCGAGCCTTTGTGGGCACCCTTTAGATTATGTATCCAGACTTTATGGGTACCCTGTAGATTATGTAGCCAGACTTTGCGGACACCCTTTAGATTATGTAGCCAGACTTTATGGGCACCCTTTAGATTATACAGCCAGACTTTGTGGACACCCTGTAGATTATGCAGCCAGACTTTGTGGGCATCCTTTAGATTATGCAGCCAGACTTTGTGGACACCCTATATATATATATATATATATATATATATATATATATATATATATATATATATATATATATATATATGAAATGTAATTTCAAGTATATGTATATGATACTAATTAAGAGGATCTCCCAATATTTGAGATTCTTAATACAATACAAGGGAGATTAATGAGGCTGGGGGGATGAAAGTAATATAATATCATGAACACATTAAAAAAAGTAGTGATGCTCATTTTATTCTAGGCAATGTCGGATCTTCTTGATAGTATCTGATAATGTTTGCAGTCTAAAGATGACTTCAAATTGTGATCTATGTTTGCACGGAAAAAAGCGAATAAACCGGCCCCAACATTATTATTCTCCCACGATTTTAATCATGTTATGTTTCCCGCTTTATTAAATAAATTTTTTTTGTCAATTTGTAGAATATTTGACACGCTGCTAAATAGTATGTGTGCAAACACTTGGATGATGATTTTCTTTCTATTGCGCAGATATTGACGAATGTGTGGTGGACAACGGCGGCTGCGACCATTTGTGTAACAATAAAAATGGTAACGTCACCTGTGATTGTAGAGATGGATACACCTTGCAGCTTGACGGCAAAACTTGTTCAGGTGAGAATGTTTAAATATTTTTTGCTTTACGCTAGCGTTTACAGGTACATGCATTTCGAATGTGCTTGCTCTTTGATTTTGTTTTAGTTCTTCATGTTTCTTGTTGAGTCATTCTCCTTTATCAGCCATGTGTTTCGTCTTCTATTGCCTTCTGTTATTTATTTTTTTTTTTTTTTTGCTATTGTGCAGGAGAAAGAGTGGCTGACATGCTAGTATAGTAGCAGAACGAGGCAGATCTGTAGAATCAGACATGAGTAGTTATTAGTGTTCGAACGATTAACTAGAATCAGAATGAGGAATCGAAAAATCAGAAATTTTGAGAGCATCAAAATTGTTATCAGAAGCGAACAAATTTGAGCCTAATTTTTGATTCAAGAAATTATTCTTCCATTATATTAATTTATTATTTAAGTTTCTATTGCTGGCATTAATGACAAAATGATAAATATTTATTGATTTTAAACTACCGATAAAACAAATCTATAAAGAACGATTTTAGGTAAGAATTGTATCCGAAAAAGTAGTCACGTAAAAATGGCACAAATAAATGGCACAAGTGAATAAATAAGGAAAGTGTAAAGTAGATCTTCTGTTGACTTTCGGCAGACACATAACTCTAGCTTCTCTTATTTTGCCATTTAGTCCTCACATTTCAAGGGCGATGTTTCTGACAAAGAGGGAAAAAATGCTGATTTTGGGATCAGAATCTATTCCATCTAACATTTATTGTTGACAAGTTTTTTTTTTACCTTGAAGTAGTATTTTAGCTTAGTACATTAAGTAGCTTCATGCCTTGTCTGGACGGATTTCCATATAAAAATAAGGAAATTGGCACGAGAGAAAAATGTAGATGAAAATGTCAATAACTTTATCAAATTTTGGATAGAATACATAAAGAAAAACATTAATAAGTTTCTGTTTTGTTTTGTTTTTGTTTTTTTGTTTTTGTTTCTGTTTTGTTTTGTTTTTGTTTTTTTGTTTTTGTTTCTGTTTTGTTTTGTTTTTGTTTTTTTGTTTTTGTTTCTGTTTTGTTTTTGTTGTTTTTTTTTTTGTTTTTTGGATGAGGATTGATAATTCAGCTCATTTGGATTATTCGGACTACTGTTCTCATCTGGAGAAGGTTCAGAATTATATCGGCCGAATCGTTGTGAGAACAGCACTAAAAATGAGAACACTCACCCAAACAATCAAATAATACAAATTTGTCAAATTAAAACAAAAATTATATTTACATTTAAAAGTAGATGATGACTCTCCCATATCCGTTCCAAGATTACAAAAAAAAAAAAAAGCAGATGAAATTCTACATTTTTAGGTGATTATGCAATTTTAGAATCGGAATTGGTAATTGTATCGGAATCGGAAAAAATATTGAACTCGTCCTGTCACTAGTAGTTAAATAGACAGGTGCACAAAGCAACACGTACACCGAAAGCTTAGAAATCAATCTACATGCTCTGTCTCTTTTTTTATTTTATATACATTGTCTTTCCAGATGTCAACGAATGTGATATCGGAAAAGGCGGATGTCTCCATGAATGCATCAATTTGAAAGGATCCTACAAATGCTCTTGTCGACACGGATATTTCCTCGAGGCGGACAAGCGAACTTGCAAAGGTAAGCGTTCCTATTTACTTGCCTCCCCACGAGGGCAGAGTTAGACACCAAGGTCGGTTTTTAATGTGAGGGAATGAACAAAAATAAATTTTAAAAAATGTCTCAGTCGTGAAGGATTTCTCCTCTACTAAACGAGAACAAAAAACTGAAGTGTAGTATCAGGACAGATACTACACTTTGAGGTATTAAATCTTTTATTCAGGCTAAAAATACAATGTAAGTTCCACATGAACAAATAACTTAGACACAAGGCCAACTCAAAAGGAGGGAGAGGGCCGTTGTTCATCCTTGTCACTCCAGAACTAAACAAAAGTTTCTCTTAGCTAGTATCTTCTTTCACCATAATACCGCATTCACCCTTTCATACTGGGAGACGTCCTACTTAAAACCCAATTGTTTAAAACATATTACGCCTTGATTTTGGCTCGAAGGCCAAGAAATTTCTTGATCTACCCGTTTTTAGAAATATTGGCCTTACCCTGAGACTATAAATATAGTTACATCTAAACATTGACGAAGCGATTCGTGGCAGCTATGGTCCTAGAATCATGACGTGTATTTCTGTAATATATTTTTGATAATACATTTTCAGTTAATTATACCACTGTTTTTGACTTGACCATTGCCGACCTGAAAGGTTACATCAATAAGTGATTGAACGCCAATCAATAACACTCGTTTAATACTTCATCACTACAAAATATTTCCAAGCTAGTACAATGTTTCTACTTTATTTTTAATGGCAAATTTACAAACGCGCTACCTTCGAACGATCCTGTCGAGTAGGACCAGAAGGTTTGAAGTCCTTATTTGCTCGCCTACCCACGAGAACAAAGTTAGGCACACAGTTTTTTTGTTTATTGTGTGTGTGTGTGTGTGTGTGTGTGTGTGTGTGTGTGTGTGTGTGTGTGTGTGTGTGTGGATATCCAACTCCCCAAATAAGAGCATTCTCAGTGCTCCAAAAATTGAATTACCCCAGTCAAGATGGATCTCTTATCCTATGACTGACAACAGATATTACACTTTGAACCATAGTCCGAAAAACCGGAAAAACATTGCTAAGATTCAAATTTTGCTAAATTTGGCCTCACACCTCAAGGAGGGTCATGCACGCGTTCACGTGAATGGGATTCTCGTGAGCAAAAGTGTTTTGATATAATGATGCCAGTGTAAACATTCAGTTCGTCCTCGAATTGTTAGAATAAAATTAGTTACGTCGCTGAAATAACCTTATGTAATCGGGTAGTTCTCAAGTTATTTAATCCTAATTATTTTAAGCAACTTAAAATCATAATTTCGTTCCTAGGACCGAGCCTAATTTTGTTAGCTGGAATAAAAGATCGGCTATATACTTCTTACATTAATTATCATGTAATTAATTCAGACTTAGTTGATAGAAGTACAAACGATATATTAAACTAGATGACTGTCTCGTAGTTGAAAGGTCAAAAGAGACAGAAGAGAGAGAGAGAGAGAGTTACTTATGTTTTAAGTATTCTGATTATCATTCGTTTGTCAGACCAGTACGTGCGCTTTGTCAAGATTAATTATCTTCCTTCAGAAATACCGTCAGTCTCGGACTGTTTACGTCATATCCGACCACTTTATCGACTTCCAGTACTCACGATTTAGCAATGTCCCATTAGTAAAGTCTTTCTGGTGTTTACCAAACATATATCACATGACAGGTACTAGTTAATAGCAACCAGTAAACGTACATCCATCAATTTTTAAAATGTTTTAGTTGCTAATTGGATGCCTAATAATTGTGTGTGTGTGTGTGTGTGTGTGTGTGTGTGTGTGTGTGCTTTAACGTTCAGTTTATCCTTTTGTCCTTTTTAAGCCAAAGACAATTGTCGGCACCGATTAGTTCTAAAATACCTCAGTACATATAGTATATTAGTATTTATAATGACTTGTAATAAAGCGTTAACACTTTTTAAGCTTCTCTCAGGATAGTTGACTCGGGCTGAATTACCGTTTAAAGTGATCGGATCTTTTTTATTTAATAATTTACGGACTATTATCCTCATCTTTATAGTTTTTGTTTCATGTAGTTTCGGCCAACTATTCCTCTGACCTTCGTCGGGTTGTTAACCGCGATAGGATAGGAATGCTGAATCTTTTAATTGTATCCTCGGTAATTACTGCCTTCCATAGTTGTTGTCGTCGCACCACGTTTTGGCCGGCTTTGGTTAGGATTGAAACCGCTATATTTAGACAATGCTCACCTGGAATTGTAGGGACTCAACGTCTATATCCATTGCGCTATGAACCCCGAAGGACAATCAAGGTTGGATTTTTAGTTCTTATAAATCCAAGTTTTGTTTAGGTTTTTGTTTTGTTTTTATCTGATCTTCCGTTGTCAGGTCCGTACAGAATTGTATACATTATTGAATTATTAGAATTCTTTGGAGAATCATCTCAAAAGAATTCCAATAATTAAATAATGGATCGGATCATTGTTTCTAAAATTTTCAGATTAGGATTTATTATTTGGATTATTTGGATTATTCCGACTACTGTTCTCACCTGGAGCATTATTTTTACAACGTTTCGGTCGACGTAGCCTCGGACCTTCTTCATTTGTATCCTACTCGGGACTCTTGGCGTAGTGGATAAATCAGTTGGTAAAATTCAGTTGTAAGTTACACTCATTTGGATGCGGGCGACATTCAAAATACAATCACTAATTACTCATGACTTCCATCCAATTCTGAAAGTATCCCGTACCTCTATAAGGCCATCATTCGCCCATGTATGGAGTACTGTTGTCATATTTGGGCTGGTGCATCTGCTGCTTGTCTCTTGCTCCTGGACAGGGTTCAAAAGAGAGTCGCCAACCTGATAGGTCCTGAACTGTCATCTAGGCTTCAGCCTCTGTCCCATCGACGAGATGTTGCATCCCTCTGCCTGTTCTACAAATACTTTAATGGTGAATGCTCTGACGAACTGCAAACACTTGTACCTCCCCAACGTAACTACTCCCGACAAACCCGACAAGCTAGTAAGTCTCATCCCTTTATAGTAGAGATCCCTAGGTGCAAGAAAGCCTTTTACTCCAATAGTTTCTTCCCCAGAACTGCGGGTCTTTGGAACTCCCTTCCGGGATTTTGCTTTCCCAACTGTACTGATATGCAGAAGTTCAAGTGTAATGTTAACAAACATCTTTCTACTCATCTCCCTTCATAATGCCCCTGCAAATTAAGTCCCTGATAGTAGCCCCCTGCTTCAAAGTGGCACTTTGCCTTGTTTGGGGTGAAAATTGAATTAAAAATAAAAAAGGGTCGGATATCAAATATTTTCTTAGTTAAAAAGGAGAAAGGAGTCGTACTCGATGACCGTAATCTAAACAACAATACAAATGACCGAATACTTTAAAAAAAAAAAACGATCTTTTGTCTGTAGTGGAAATTTTCACACGCGCAGTATTACATATGTACTTATTTCAGTTTATGTTTCCTGAAAATGTCAGTCCAAGGAGTTTGAACGTTGTGCAATCGACCATGACAATCGTTGTTTGGAAAGGTTTCTTGTGGGTGTTTATGGAAAGGAATTTCATCTTCCCATGGATGGTTACATTTAATGCTGGGAAGATGAAATTCCTTTCCATAAACACCCACAAGAAACCTTTCCAAACAACGATTGTCGTGGTCGATTGCACAACGTTCAAACTCCTTGGACTGACATTTTCAGGAAACATAAACTGAAATAAGTACATATGTAATAGTGCGCGTGTGAAAATATCAGCAACGAAGGATAGATGGCTAGCGAAATATTAGCAGCAGCCGTTAAAGCACGTATGCAAATTAGAAGGTTTGCGCGAGCTTGCGTCACAGGAAAAGAAGAGAATACTTCACGTGACCAGCAAGAAAGAAAAACGCGACTGGGTGAGATGGACGTGTGACCGCGTTGGTGGCGGCGAGAGATTTTTAAGCTGGTGTCGAGACGGCAGGGTTTTGTTAATCTTATGACAGACGAAATAACCAGTAAAAATTAAAAAAAAAACAAGAAGCTGGCATTGTTTGGAAAGTAACGGTAACAATGCCTTTTGTTAAAACAGGAAAAAAAGTTGGAATTTTTTTAAATTCAGGTACTTATAATATTTTTGCATATTCTCATAGTAAATCATCCTAAATCTTATTTAGACGAAAAAAAAAAAAAAAAAACTTATTGCTTCCAAAACCATTTTTAAAAAATATTTAAATGTTTTATCGATCGCGACGAAAATGGCAGTGAATGGTGTGGTTTTGGAAAATTTTAACTTTAAAATTCTATTAAAAAATAGTAGAAAAACTTTTATATTATTCTGCTTTTCATATAATAAAATTCAGGCTTTTATCTTTCCGGAAAAAAAAAAGTTGCTCAAGAATAATGGATTTTAATAGATTTTAATTCGTTTTAAAAACAACTACTTGTTTATTTTTTTCATTATTTTAATCGTGCCCATATTTAATGCAAAATTTAGCACATATTTAACCATATTCAACCATTAATTTGGCATAAAGCAATCATCCCAAATCAACAGACTAAAAAGTTTAGTTTGTTTATATTATTCATATAGTCGTACAACAGAAGCCAGGATACGATGGCCCTGGGATACGGGGTTTTTTTTTTGGGGGGGGGGTTACGTTACGATGTAGCATACGATGTTTGTTATGCCCCTGGTTACGGCATTTTCCCCGCCTTACGTTGTTATTTATAATGTTATTTGATTATATACATGTGTATTATATATTGTATTTTGTTACTAATTTTTAATCCTGTATCCCGTTGTTCTACTGTATTTGCCACAAAAGGGAGATAACTCATGCTTTACTTTTTTTCTTTTTTCTTTGTTTCAGATATCGATGAATGTAAACTGGCCAATGGCGGTTGTCAGCATAACTGCGTAAACACGGTTGGCGGTTTTAATTGCACTTGTCGGGATGGATATCATTCAATAGGCGGCGGAAAATGCTCAGGTTCGTCCTGTACTTACCCGGTATTGTCCCGGAGTTTCTTTTTTGTTCTTTTTGTTTTTTTATTATTCTACTTTGTCGATATTGTTTGCTTATTTCTTTAACAAAATGCAGAATAAGGACCGCATTATCATCATCGGCAGGTTACGTAAACCTACGGAAAGTGTCGAAATGCTTAGACAATGAAACCGCAGCAACCGATGATTGGCAAACGATATTTTATTTATCAAATTGTTAGGTGAAAGTACAGAATAGTTAACCCACCCCCTCCTAATATTAAGAATGGTTTAATAAATAATAACGTTATTATTTCAGTACAGTCCATAACTTTACAAGTACTTTTTTATTGGAATTACAACACGATGATTGTTTTCGATTTTAGTTATGCGATTTTTAAAAAAAAAATTTAAACATCATCCATCGTTTTCAGTAAAAAAAAAAAAAACAAAAAAAAACACACATTTAAATATTAAAGTTTCGCTCGACGCTATCTTTAAAATTGACAAAAAGTTTTAGCAAAAAAAAAAACCCCTAAAAAACACAAAGTTTTCGTTCGTAACCTTCTGGCGGTTTCCGTAACCTGCCCGAAATACGTGCCGATTTTTCAAATAGTATTTTGAAAGTTGAATATAAATATATGGTATATCGTTCGGTAATTAAATTAAACAAAATCGTTATAAAGCTCTAAGTAATTGTTGTTAATATAATGTCGTTTGTGAGCTTTGCTTATAAATTCTTGAATGTAAACAGCTTCCAGGCTTTCCACACACACGCGAGCGCACACACACGCACGCACGCACGCACACACACACACACACACATATATATATATATATATATATATATATTTGTGTGTGTGTGTGTGTGTGTGTGTATATATATATATGTGTGTGTGAGTGTGTATTCCTATGTATAATGTAATATTTATTTGATATATCCCAAAAAATTTTATGAACGCACATTCGAAACTCTAATGAATTAAACTTTTTAAAATTCAATCTTGAAAATAACTCAGGCAAGTTGAAATCGAAAACATATCATTATAAATTTGGGACAATTTCTGCATTCTTGTTTCTGGGCAGGCTGTTGTTTTGAGTATACAGTATGTGGTCATTTTTAATCAGCTCATAGTATTCATCAATATTCAACTGGTAAAAAAATAGAAAAAAATAAATTACTTGTGAAATTATTCGAAGTGAATAAATTAAAAATAAAACTAATTAATGAAGAATGTGCAAATTTTCAATAGACGTTTAAAGTTAACAATTAGGATTAGACGGCAGGATGTAACGTTATATACAAGAAGTTGCGGGTGAGACGTGGCGAATAAACCGATTAGATCTTCCTCTTTTTACTGAAATGCGAGCGAGCGCGCGAAAGAGAGAGGTTGGGTTTTGAATAGATATTCTATGGGTTTGAGAATGTCGTGGTGAATGCTGGCTCTCATATTAAATTTTGAATAAATCTCTAATTTATTTTTTAATTATAATTTCTTTTCATTACCCTCTCTTGTTAGAATTATTTCAGTAGTAAACAGTCATGATAACAAACATCCGCAATCTTTTTTAACCCTGATAAATGGTTACTTATTATTAGTAAAAGAAAAAAAAAAGATTCCTGCGGCACGGTTTTCTAGGTTTGAGGAGCTGGTGGTGAATTCTGGCACACATATTAAATTCTAAATGAAACCCTATGCTATACGCTTTTTTATAATAATTTCATGCAAAAATTATATTTTAGTAATGAATTATGAGAACTTAATAGAGAGTTACTTTCCGATTCGCCGCCACCTCTGTTCAGTTTCAAAAGACAATGAATATCCCCTGTAAGGGTGGTTGCCGGTGTAATTGTGAGTCAATGGTTGCACAATCTCCAACCACAGGATGTTGACAATTATGGCTTTTGTTGGCATCGGCCACACTTCCTGTCTCCTCAAATTTGGGCACAAAACATTGAATTGTCTTTCTATTACGTACATTGGACCTTCCAAAAACTTTTCTGCGTTGCCGTTACATCAGAAGAACTGATTTTGTGGCAAAGTACGTCTCGGTCATTTTTCTGCTTCTGTGTATAACGTCCTGTTGATTATTGTTTCATAAGTAAAATACTTATAATAAATGAATAAAATATTGTTTGTTTACGTTAAAAAATATGAGCGATTTTCTAAGAAAAAAGATCTTCAAGATGAAGACGCTAATTAACCATGTTATCGTTTAAAAATCTATCTATCTATTTATCTATCTTATATATTGAAAGAAGGCAAGGGTGTAGCCCTCCGCTGGCCAGGTCATGCGCACAGTCTTCTGGGACCAGGGCGGAGTAGTGATTTCCTGGCAAAGGGTACCACAATTACAGGAGCTTATTATGCTTCGCTTTTGAGGAAATTAAGGGAAGCTATCAAAATCAAGAGGCGGGGCAAGATCAGCAAAGGTACCTTCCTCCTGCAGGACATCGCTCCGGTCCACAACTCGCATGTCGCCAGATCAGAAGCACGGGCGTGTGGTTATGAAATCATACCCATCCACCCTACTCTCCTGACCTTGCACCCTCTGACGTTCACCTCTTCCCATCCATAAAGTTGTTTTTGGAAGGAAAGCGTTTCCTAGATGATGCAGCCTTGATTTTTGAAGTCACGTCGTGGTTGGAGGACCAACTTGGGGTGTTCTACAAAAACGGTCTCCAGAGCTGCATCAAACGATGGGAGAAATGCATAACTCTGGGTGGTTCCTATGTAGAGAAAGACTAATAATGTGCCAAGTTTCGTTGCTCTACTGCTATAGGAATTGGGTCAGGAGCATTACTTATTGCACGCCCCTCGTATTAAAACCCCTCTTTTCTACTTATTTAAAAAGAAAATACAATTTTCTTATATATGGGTTGTGGGATTGCATTCACTAGCAAAAGATCTAGCTAATTTGCATATTCTTTTAAACATTCATTTAAATTAATTCCCTATTAGTTTTTTTTTTTCGGTTTTCTTATGGGATGATCATCTTTAGTTAACTATTACGTGTAATTATATTCATGCAGATATTCTACATGATATATACTTGCATAATATTTGCGTAAAAAGTTTGCAGTAAACACAGAATTGTTTCAATATATATTTATGTATACGTATATATTTTTGTTTAATCTATCTATCTATCTATCTATATATATATATATATATATATATATATATAAGTGAACATGTCTGTGTGTGTGTCTGTGTGTCTGTGTGTGTACATTTCCCTACGCAATAACTTTGTCAATTTTTAGTCTACAGACTCAAAATTTGATATACAGGATACTGAGATTTGGGAAAATCGATGTGATTCGTTTTCGGCCAGAAATTGAGCTATTAAGGGGTCAAAGTTCAACGATTTGCCCTTTGAGAACTTTACCAAAATCCTCCGACAATTTTGGGTCTAAACACTTGAAATTTTAGATATAGGTTCCTTGGACATGGATTTAACTTAATAAATTTATTTGAGCCTAAAATAATAAATGTTAAGGGGTCATAATAGGGGTCAAAGTTAAAAAAAACTTGACGTCTGCGGTTTTTGCTAAATTGCTCAAATTTCTGGTCTAAACATTTGAAATTTTACATAAAGGGTATTCAGAGATATGGCAAGCTTTTAAATCGGTTTGGACCGAAAATTTTTAGTTACCAATATATAAATGTATGTATGTATGTTTGCATGTGTGCCTAAAACTTTCGACAGAGGCGACGGATTTTTACAAGATCAGTATCGTTTTGAAGATCGACCTTTTAGACGACACATATCGAAAAATTGGCTAAAAACATTAATATCTTCACCTTCAACTGGGCACTTTTCTACAGGAGGGGGTCAGTTTTTCGCCGATATTTTTGAAAGTCATCCTCCCCTTTTTATTGTCTAGCCTTAATTAAAGCCTACCTCAATTCCGGTTTGGTGGTGGTCGTAACGACAAAGACGTCAGGTTTTTTCCCCGTTCTTTTCGTCCTTCGCGGTACGGGTTCGAGCCTGCCTTTCTACTACCACTTTTTTTTTTTGCTCAACACACACCTCCAAACACCCAGGCAACGCCGGGCTGAAATGCTAGTATATATATATATATATATATATATATATATATATATATATATATATATATATATATATAAAAGATTTATTGTTGGCGTTTTTTAACGATGTTAACAACATCGAAACGCTGTTATTTTTTTTTTTTTCGCTACCATAGTGGTTCATTTAAAGAGCTATAAACTCTTCATATATATATATATATATATATATATATATATATATATATATATATATATATATTGTGTGTGTGTGTGTGTGTGTGTTATTTCACTCACTAGGAGTTCTCACGCAGGTCATCATCAGATATTGCTCACTGAAACAGCAGATGGTATTCCCTGGAGCCTGGATGACAGTCATTCTCTCCAGATTATCAGTACTCTTCACCTCTTTCGAAAGCATTTGCAAACAGATTTGCATCATCGCAACAGCCGTTTGTCATCAACTTCTCATATGCAATGACTATTGGTCTTCACTGGAATTTGGGTGACAATAAGCCTCCCCAAGATCTCAATCTCCTTTACACTCATCCAGTGGAGGTCTTGTTAATGCTTTCGTTCCTCTATCTTTCCATCTTTCTCGACTCCCCGATTTACAATTTTGCAGTTTCAGTTTTTTTGGTTGCATTTTTGTTTTACTCTTGTTGCATTTTCTATATGAAAGGTTAGCGTTTGTAGATTAAATTGAGTAATCTAAGGTTTTCTTTATTATTGGCTCACACAGAGCTTTTGCACAGGTCTTCAGAGATATTTCCCTGAAAACAGCCTGTGGTGTTCACTGGAAGCTGAGTGACAACAAGTCTCCCCAGGTTTTCAGTACTCTCCTCCTTTCGATAATATTTGCAAATAAATTTGCATCATCGCAACAGCTGCCTGCCATTAATTTCTCGTTGGTAGCAACTATTGGTCTTTGCAATAAGCCTCCCCAAGGTTTCAGCGTTCTTGGTTCCATGTAGTGTTTCATGTTTTGCCTTCGCAGCAGTTTGTCTGGCCCGCATTTGTTGCTCCTTCTTCTTACTTTCCACATTCACGGGGTTTTCTTAATATTCCAGCCGTTTTCATGATTGTTGTTCGTTGTATTTTTCCAGTCATTCCTTTAATTCCAATTTCTCTCATTCTTTTTTCAAAGTCTTTGGCCATTGTTCCTAGTGCTCCTAGGTATTATTTTGATTTTCTTTATCTTCCATATCCGTTTCAGCTCTCTGGCTAGCTCTTTGTATTTGCTCCGTTTCTCATTTTCTTTGATATCCACCCTGTGGTCTGCTGGAACAGCAAAGTCTACAATTTGACAGAATTTTTCTTTGTTGTAAATTATTACGATATCCGGTCTTCTTGCTTGGCTGGGTTTATCAGTTTGTATGTCCATGTCCCATAAGACTTTGTGATTCACGTTTTCAAGTACTGTTGCCGGCTTATGCTTGCACCACTTGTCTGTGCGTTCAAGATGCATTTGTTTGCATAATTCCCAGTGTACTACCCTTCCCACTTGGTCGTGTCTGTTATTGTATTCCTTTTGCGCCAGTTTGCTGCATATTATTATTATTATTATTATTATTATTATTATTATTATTATTATTATTATTATTATTGAACAGATATAGATGAATGTGGCGTGAACAATGGAAACTGTAGCCAAATATGCGTCAACACACCTGGTAATCTGCACTGCCAATGCCATCCTGGATATCACTTGCGACCCGACATGCAGACATGCAAAGGTGAGTGACATGAAATCATATTTTTAATTCATGTATAATATACAATATACAATATACCGGCTGTAGAGGCTCGTAAATCTTCCAAATTTATGATACTGTTCCATATTGGAAGCTTACTAATTGTAATAACCTAATTGTAATAACCTAATTGTAATAGCTAATTGTAATAATTGAATTGTAATAACCTAATTGTTACGATGTAATAGTAATAACCTAATTGTGATAGCTAATTGTAATAACTTAATTGTAATAAACTATGACCTAATGGTAATCACCTAATTGGAATAACTTAATTGTTATAACCTAATTGTAATAACTATTGCAATAACCTGATTGTAATAAACTAATAGTAATAACCTGATTGTAATAATCTATTGCAATAAACTAATGGTAATAACCTTATTGTAGTAACTTAATTGTAATAATCTAATTGTTATGACCATATTGTAATAACCTAATTGTAATAGCCTAATTATTATGATCTAATAGTAATAACCTAATTGCAATAATCTAAATGTAATAACCTCATTGTTATGGCCTAATTTTAATAACCTCATTGTAATAACTTATTGGCAATAACCTAATTGCAATAACCTAAATATAATAACCTAATTGTTTTGACCTAATTGTGATAACCAAATTGTAATAACTTAATTTATATGACCTAATTTTTATGACCAAATAGTAATAACCTAATTATGATAACCTAAATGTAATAACATAATTATAATGACTTGATTGTAATAACCTTATATCGATCAGTGAGTATGTTGTATATCAAGAAACTTGCGCCGGTGGTGATTAAGCTAGCTAGTATGAATTTTAACAAGGGTCAGACTGAGTGCATAATAACTCAGATCTCAGTGTTCAATTAAAGATGAGTAAAGTTGAGACAGGGAGGCAACAAGTCAAACGGTAGACAAAACAGGAGTCGGCCAATGACGAATGGCGTCACATTTTGCGAGCTGAGAGAAAACTAAGGTTTTCAAATCAGCCTCTTCGTGAAAACTGTGCGAACGAAACACCGTCAATAATGGAAGAAACTTGTAATCTAAGGCAAATGTTACTTCGATGTCACTCATTTCAGTTAAGTTAGAACGTTAAAATAGGAAATAAACAATTAGCTAAGATAACATTAGTCTCTCTCTCCCTCGAGCTCCTTTTTTCCAAATAAAACCTTTAAGAAAACTCAGCGAATGTCTCCCATTGTGTTACTTTTTTCGTGAGAAGAATTTTATTTCTATAGCAATCACTAGACAAAACGGCGACGATGAACTGAATAAAAAGACGCTATATAAACACCCCACGCGTATGTATAAAGAATTTCTTTCTTTTTGGTATTGAAAATGTTACAAGTGAATGACTTACACACGCGAAGTTGGCCTGTACTGAGACCACAAATAACACTTCCGGCTGACAGAATGAGAATAAGAAATGTATCTCTGGATGCCATATTGAAGGCGGTAGTGGGTCGTTATACTCTTAAATAAACTAGGGGGGTACTCTTCATTAAAATATTTTAATCTTTGATTCACTTAAAATACAAATTTAATTGAATATCCGGCATTTAATCATTGAATAATGTCTAACGTAATATATAAAACTAAATCGGTCGGGTTGTCCAAGACTTAAACAGCAACACACTTAACAAATCGATATCTGAGTTTCACTAGCGATTTCTTTCCCTTCAATACTAGCCGCATGTTCTTTGCATTAAAATAATGTAATTTACTAAAGTTTCTAATTGAAAGTATTTATTCCAGCAAGGAAGATTGTTACAATGGACACTATCTTATATAATGATATTAAAAAAAAAATAAAAATAAATATATATATATATATATATATATATATATATATATATATATATATATATATATATATATATATATATAAGAGATGTAATTATTGTTTAAGTTGAACGTACGATGGGTTTGGATTCTTATGGGACATCAAGCATCTGTTGGTTTATTTAATGCCGGATAATGACGCGAAACGATAATTATTTTTGTTCCTAAAATATATTGCTCTCAGGATATAGTGTTTCTAAAATACGTTGTTAGAATACAATTGAATTATTATGTATTATCATATTTTTTGGAATCCTTTGAAACGAGGCTTCATAATTTATGCATTGATTTTTTTTTTTTACTGTTATCCTCATCTTTATAGTTGTTGTTTAACCACGTTTCGGCCAACTATTCCTTTGGCCTTCTTCAGGTGGTTAACCGCGATGGGATAAAAATGCTGAGACTCGTAACTGTGTCCCCAGTAATTACTACTTTCCATAGTTGTTCTTACCTCACCACGTTTTTGACCAACTAATCCTCCGGCCTGCTTTCTATAGGATTGAAACCGCTATCTTCAGACAGTGCTCACCTGGGACTGTAAAGACTCAACGTAGTGTAGTGGATAGAAGCGCCGAGTCTCTACGGTTTCAGGTGAGCATTGTCTGAAGATAGCGGTTTCAACCCTACCCAAAGCAGGCTGGAAGATTTATTAGCCAAAACATGATGAGACAATAACAACTATGAAGATAAGGATAACCGTCCGTAAAAAGAAAAAAAAAACAAAAAAAAACAAACAATACACAATTGAATTACTCTTAGCGAATATTACTCTTTGAAGGAAATATACAGAGAAGATATCATCATTACCGTAACAAACGCTACTGACAGTAAACATTGCTTCACAGAATATAACGATCCCGGAATACATTTTAGAAAACATGACTTAGATAAGGAAATTTTAGTGAGAGTGGGAACATTAATATTATAAAATACTAGCAGGCCGCCCGGCGTTTCCCGGTCGTGAAATACGCATAAATATTATATTTTAATTTATACAGAAACGGAGACATATGCTTGCGAGTATTATGTTTTTTCTAAAAAGTGAACTTCTTTTAAGTAAAAAAAAAAAAAAAAAAAAAAAAACGTTCGAGCTGAGATCGAAACTAAGACCTAAGGCAGTCAGTCAAGTACGATAACCATTAGACCAGCTTGACACGTACTTTTAAAAAGTGTTTTCATCCCTACTTATTCTTAATATAAGGAATATGCCATGTGAACGATTCACGCATGTGCATTCGTGAAACAGTTAAAAAAACAGATAAAAATCCAGTGACTTCCCCCGACGTACCAACTTTTCAATTTTGACTCCTTAGCAGACCTTTTTTCGGATTAAAACGATTTCCATATGTCTGAATACCCTATATTCAAAATCTCAAGTATGTAGATCAAACGATTTTTGGAGTATATAGGTTGAGAAATGTCCTCGCACACACATCCTCAACCGAGGATACAAATATGCTCAAGTGTCTTTCTGAAAATATTTATTTCATCCAGGAAGATTGGTAAAATGGTGAAAATCTTAAATAATAACTTAACAATTGATGTTATTATTTATAGAGTTCTAATCGCAAGAGGGGGTTAACTCATACTTGTTTTGCATCATAAAATATTTAATACGTGAAAAAAAAAAGACGGAGGCAACTTTATTTTAATTTGAAGGTTAAAATAGGAGTTATCGCCCTTACATGAACATTTTTCTATCTTTTTTCTGATTCGCACATTATTTTTTTATTATTATTATTTGAATACAAATTAAAATGACATTATTTAATTCCGGGCAGCTAGTATTTTATAAAGAAATATAAGTTTTTCTGATTTAACATCATAATGATTTTCAAAATAGAGGACAGAAAAGAAGAATTACTCATGTTTTAAGACATTGCTTGATTATTTTTGGTTCGTCAGACAATTTTAACATATCTTGCCTCAACCAATGAATGCTCTTGTCAAGACTGACAGTTTTTACTCGTCACTTTCTATGGTAGTTGTGGAAGACGTCATATTCAACCGCTTCACTTTTATCCGATTATTCACGAATCAACGAATCAACTAGATCGATCCCTTACTTCCCCATGACTCTTTGTCTAAAACGTTTCCTGTTTTCGAGCATATCTCCACAATAGGTACTACCTAATTACTACTAATAGATAAACCTTCAACGATAGTTAACAAGTGGATTAGCCTCTGTATTAATTAATGGAACTTTCAATTATTCGGAGGAATTTTTACTTTCATTTTAATTTTTCTAAATTCCAGATATCGACGAATGCCGAGTGAACAACGGCAATTGTTCCCATTTATGTGTTAACACTGAAGGTTCCTCTATTTGCAAATGTCGACCGGGTTACAAATTGTCCGATGATGGAACCAGTTGTTTAGGTAAGTAAATTAATAGACGTTTCCATGTTTTCAGGATTTTTTTTATGTGTGTGTATATGTGAATTTAGGATGTTCGAGAAAAATTTGAACAATTGAAAAAAAAAAAAAAATAGGGTAAAAACGTCATAGTTTGAAAATTAATTCATATGTCCTAAAATTGCATACCTTAGAGGATACTATACCGAATACAGTTCATTTGAAGAGCCTGTAGCAGCAGGAGCAGCATACACTCGCAGCTCAAGATTTTTTATTTATTTGGTTTATAACGTCATTGCTGATTGGTTGTAACAGTCAACGTCCTTTCAGGCGTGTCCAATAAAAGACCATCAATCAGACGAGTTGTCTAAGTGGCTTAGTTTATAAAAGATTAAACCCATGGTAATTCATTCTTTTTTCCCCCCTGGCTGTCGGACTGAAGACATTTCCACATACTGACATGCAGAAGTTCAAGTGCAACGTGAACCGACATTTTGCTGCCCAAATCCCTACATAGTGCCCCAGTAGTTGCTGCCCCTGATAGTAGCCCCCTACACCAAACTGGCAATGTGCCTTGTTTGGGGTGAAAATGTAAAAAAAAAAAAAAAAAAAAAAAAAACAATCCCCTTGGGACGCAACAGAACCGACTCAGGCCTTTTGGCTCGGGGTCGACTAAGACGGAGAGACAATGAATCAAACATGGCTACCGCTGGACCCGGGCTAGACATTTTTTTTTTTTTTCAAAATTTGTGATTTATGACTTACATTATTTAAAGAATTCTAATGGCAAATGAAGTAACCCGTACTTGTATATAAAATAATTAATACGTGAACAGTGGGTGTTGTTATTTAAAAAATACTAGTACGAACGGAGCAATAACTCATGCGCGTTTTGCATTATAAAAATACTTGATACGTGAACAATAGGTTGTATTAGTTAAAGAGTTCTAATAGCAAAGGGAAGTAACTCATATTTATTTTGCATATAAACTACGTGATATGTGAACAGTGGGCGTTACTTTACTTTGGATGAATAATTAAATATGGTCAAGCGAATAAGAAAGCTCATCTGAACTTGGAGAACGGTGGGGTTTCACGTTATCTTAGAGAAAAATAATCATTAACCACAAGGGAACATACCTTCATTGTCATCATCTGCAGAACAAAAACCGGAAGTCAAAAAGACTTGACTTGACTTTAAACAAATTCGTAATGCATTACATTACATATTTACATTATTCAAAGAGTACTAATCGCAAGAGGAGATAACTCATACTTTTTTCGTATATGAAATAATTGATACGTGAATGTTAGATTTTGGTTTTATGTGATTTTATCTTTGTTTGTAGATGTGAATGAATGTCGTAAAGGGAACGGCCAATGTTCACAGTTGTGCGTCAACACGATTGGTTCTTACAATTGCACTTGTCGAAGTGGTTATGAGTTGATGCCAGACAAACGAAACTGTTCAGGTAAGTATATCTCTATTTATATAATACTAGCAAGCTGCCCGGCGTTGCCCGGTGATAAAATACACGTAAATATTATATTTTAATTACGCAGAATTCTTATTCATTACGAACAGAAATACCGTAGGTATTAAACGTAAAATGAAATTCCCTTAAAAGAAGGAAATAAAAAACGGAAGGAAACTAAGACATGTGCGTGCGAGTATTATGCTTTTTTACAGTTCATTCATATAAGTAGAAAATTAAAAAAAAAAAAAGTCCGATCTGAGATCGAAACTAAAACCTAAAGACAGTGAATCAAGTACGATAACCATTAGATCACCTTGCAGCGTGCTTTTAAAAGTGTTTTAAACCCTACTCATTCTTAGCATACGTACTCTGTCATGTGAACGATTTACGCATGCGCATTCCTGAAACAGTTGACAAGCATAAAAATCCGGTGACACCCACGTACCAATTTTTTTTTAATTTTGACCGCTTAGCAGTCATTTTTCCGGAGGAAAACATTAAAATGTTTTCTCCGTGTCTGATTATCCTATATATCAAATTTCAAGTTGATAGATGAAAAATTCGTTGAGTATATAAGTTGAGAAGCGTCCTCACATATTTTTACTTTTATAAATATACTAGACTACCCGTAACCCATTGAGTCCGTACATGTTATGGCTAGCCGTGGAATAGTGAGTAAATTAACTATGGTAAAAATATGCATGCGTGTGTGTACAACAATGGCCACCACTTATAACATAAAGAACTGCATTGCTTAATATCCGGAAAACTACTTATTTGCAGAAATTCAAATGCAATATTCGTTTTCAGCATACCCGGAAACCTCCAAAAGTCGTCATTTTAAAGGAAAATTTA
>NC_136510.1:36576045-36623545 GCF_053919585.1 Euprymna scolopes
GCGCGCGTGTGTGTGTGTGTGTGTGTGTGTGTGTGTGTGTGTGTGTGAGAGAGAGAGAGAGAGAGTGTGCGTGTGCGTGTGTGTGTGTGTGTGTGTGTGTGTGTGTGTGTGTGTGTGTGTGTGTGTAAAGTCTTGTTTTTTAACGTGCACCGTCAATAACCTGGTTATATTCATTGTTTTTTTTTTTACTCTTGGATATCTATATTCTAGAAAAAAAATAAATATATTTTTATATATATATATATATATATATATATATATATATATATATATATATATATATATATATATATATATAATGTGTGAGTACACACGCACTTTGCCTAATATCTTGTGACTCTAATTTTGACACACGGATTAAGGGTCTTAAGCGATTTTTTACCTAACCCTAACCCGACGACATTATCCTGGCATATAACTGTCTAGAAACACTCGCCTCGGAACTACTTCTGAGATTCTCGTCTTTTTCTCACCTTCTGTAAAATGTTTTTGTTTTTTTTTTACCCGATGATGATTTGCCGGAGAATCGTAAATCTTCGTAACACATACGGAACTTATATTATTATTTTTTTTATTATTTGCACACAAAAAAGATCAGAAGAAAAATCGAAAAAATTATTTAAAAAAAAAAATTAAACAAACGCTCTCTGTTATTTTTAACAATAATTTCTTAAATATAAAAATGCTACTTAAATACTCTCACACACACACACGCACAATATATATATATATGTTCGAATTCCCGACCAGCAGTAATTATCACTTCATACACTGATAATTTTGTAAGCATGAAAGACTTGTGTCTGTAGGTATAAAAATAATTGTTAATAGTCATTTACAAAATATTATATCTTTATATATATAATGATAAATCAAATTTTATATATATATATATATATATATATATAAAGTTGAACGTATGTGTGTGTGTCTGGTCACGCATAAGCTCCTATATGGTTGACTATTATAGAAAACTGATCACATATAATGATAGATGATGTATCGAGACACAGGAATGATCTGGCATAATGATGATGTTCATTAAAATTGTGGGGTCTGCGTTCGCGCCTGGTCCACAAAGTATGGAAATAAAAAATTTAAAAATTAAAAAAAAACGTTTACAAGTGTTTTTGATATAGATGTACATAATCATACTTTGATAAGTATGTTTTAACTTAAATAGGAATGGTATAATAAAATTGTGGGGTCTTCGTTCGCGCCTGGCCTCCATAGAATGGAAATAGGCACAAACTTTAATAAAGACTTTTCATATCTATCTGCGTAAGTATACTTTGATTATTATGTTTCAGTTTGAAGAAATATGGTATAATAAAATTATGGGGTGTTCGTTCGCGCCTAACCTCCACAGAAAGGAAATATGTCACAAAGTTTAACAAGGTTTTTTTAATATAGATCCACAGAATATTGTGATAAGTGTTTCAGTATGAACAGGTATGGTATAATAAATCATTGGGTTTATCTATTTTATTTTTACTTTCATCATATTTTGCTTTGGTTTTGATACCCCAAATTAAACCCAAATTTACAACCCTTCCTTTTCATAACCTATTATACTTTCATAAATTAGAGTCCATTTTCTGTAAGCTGTTTTTGAGCCCAGTCAACGACGGGTACTTTTGCTAGTATATATATATATTCTATATATATATATATATATATGTGTGTGTGTGTGTGTGTGTGTGTGTGTGTGTGTGTGTGTGTGTGTGTGTGTGTACTTTTGCTAGTATATATATACATTCTACGTGTATAAAATTATAGTTGTCTATAGACATGACATGTTTCGAAATTTCACTTCTTGCCAGTATAGCTAAACATATTAAGACTCGAACTGACCACCAGGATACATAGCCTTATGTTTTACCACCGAACCACGAGATCTCAACAATTGTATGCACGGTTTTTATCGCATTGTAAATGTAAGATTATTTATTTATTTATTTATTTATTTATTTATAAGCGGTTTTGTGGCTACGTATCGAGCAGTGGTGAGTTCGAGTCTTAATAAGTTTAGCTATTTACAGTTTCTCTTCCAATTTTCGGAGTTTTTATCATATCAATATTTATTTCCTTTTGATGAATTAATTCTTGCTATTTCTTCTGATGAGTTAAGGCAAAATAGATTCACTGATTGATATAGTAATTAAGTGATTGATTTTGTGCTACGCAACAGATACTGTCAAGAATTGTCAACTGAACTGAAGGAATAAAATTGTAAGATGGTCAACATCATAAACTTAGGTATATAGACTTTTGTCATTCATTCATTATATATACACTTGTGCCCGATATTATTCATACCCCTCGGATCTTTGAGATTTCTATAAGAATATTGCTCAAACCAGAAGGTAGACAATATTAAAGGTATTTCAAACAATAAATCAAGCATAAGCATTTAATTTAAACTCAACAAATAAATAAATTAAACAAGTTTGAAACATTATACAAAGAAAAACAATAATGGCACTAGTTCAAAATTATTCATACCTCTCTTACTAAAAGTCAATAGCATGCCTTTTATTCTTAATAACTGCCTGTAACCGTTTTGGATATTTATCAACAAGGTTTTTACAAGCATCAACACTGATTTTTGACCATTCTTCAATGCAGTAGTTCTCCAAATCCCTCAAATTTCTAGGTTTCCGCTTTTTAACGTCAGTTTTCATTATGTGCCAGAGGTTTTCGATAGGGTTCAGGTCAGGACTCTGGCTAGGCCATTCCAAAACATTAATTTGATTATCCTCAAACCATTTCTTGACTATTTTTGCAGTATGTTTTGGATCATTATCCTGTTGAAGGACCCAGTTTGGTCCTAAATGGAGCTTCTCCGCATCCTGTCTAATGTTTTTCTGGAGTATCTCCAAATATTGCTCCTTCTTCATGGTTCAATCTATCTTGACCAAACTACCTGGACCACTAGCCGAAAAGGAGCCCCAAAACATTAGGCTACCACCACCATGTTTCACCGTGGGTATGGTGTTCTTTGGGTTGTAAGCTTCTCCTTTCTTCCTCCAAACGTAAGAAGCATCCATATGGCCAAACAATTCAATTTTTGTTTCGTCAGTCCACAAAATACTTGAGAAAACGGACTCTAGAGAATTCACATGGGTCCTAGCAAACTTTAGACGTGCTGCAAGGTGTTTTTCGGTGTGCAACGGAGTCCTTCTTGGTCTTCTTCCTTTCAGACCATTTTCATGCAGAGTCCTTTGCAATGTTTACCTTCATATTTTTATGCCAAAAGAATCCAGATTTTCTAAAATGTCCTTAGTAGTGGTGGTTGGATTTGCATTAACACTTCTTACAATATTCCTGGTGGCTCTAGCAGACAGTTTCCTTTTCCTTCCTCTACCAATCAAGTTGTTTGTTGTGTGGTGGCTCTGGAATTTTTTGATGATACTCTGTACTGTTGCTGTAGGGACCTCAAATTTCTTGGAAATTGACTTGTAACCTAAACCATGCTTATGTGAATTCACAATTTTAGTCCTAAGATAATTACTCAGCTCTTTTTTCTTCCCCATTCTAATAATTTTTATTCTTTTATTGGTTTTCAGTTGATATCATTTTAATTTCTGAAAAATGCAAAAAACGAAATGAAATTAATCACAGATTTGTATAAAAGCATTCAAAATAAGAATCAAACAGGAAACAAACAGTCAGAAACTCGATTTATACTGAAAAATAAGGGGGTATGATTATTTTTGAACATTGCAGATTTTATAAATAGCTGTATATTTCTTTTATTACAAGTATCCCGAGATTTTAAAATGACGAAAATGATCAGAAGAGGTTTATTAAGAATATGTATCAATATGGACGTAAACAATAAATTCTTACAAAGTTACACCTAATAAACTCAATTTTCAAGGGGGGGTATGAATAATATCGGGCACAACTGTATATATATATATATATATATATATATATATATTCTGGCTATAGGTGCTTTTATGATTTTATTTAGTGTTACTAATATTTGCCTAAAAGATCGTTGATTTTTAATTTGTACCTCAAACCTCTCTCATGCTTACGTGTTTCACCAAAAAAAATTTTTCAGACACTAATGAATGTGAAGACAGAAATGGCGGCTGCGGCCATATTTGTACCAACACAGACGGCCATTACTACTGCTCATGTCGCTCCGGATACAGTCTTTTGGATAACGGAAAATCATGCGTCGGTAAATATATTATATATTTGGGGGGGGTTCATGTGCTATTTATTGATTCCTCCTAATGAATCGCTGTAACACACTTATTCATTAACTATGTTTCGAGTTTTATATTTTATTGTCCATCTTTGTCTTCAATATGCTCTCTCTAAGCATCGTTGAGCCTGATTACTAGGTCTATGACAACAGAATATTCTTATCATTGTTCGGACTCTCGAGTATATATCCGGCACAGTTAATCAACCGAGAACCACATCACTCTATATAAAAGCGCATAATATAAAAGCACATAAGATATCAACGGATACACACTCGAGAGTCAAAACAATGAAAAGAACATGCTGTTGTCCTAGCCCTGTTGATCAATGCTAAAATGGATGACCATTTCGTAATACTAGGTGCTGTATGTGCTCTCCAATGATCTCGGTATTGTTTTCAGTCGTCCTAGACTTCTTGCGAGTGGAATCGAGCAGTGCCGGCTCATAAAAGATGTGTTTAGAGATTGCGCAACCTTTGTTTCACTATTCAACGTGTATCATCCATCATTCATACAGGATTATCCGATGATTATCTTCGTTCTGATGGAGGAATATTCATGTTGTCTTTATCCTGTTGTTCTGATGATGGTGTTGCATAGTTGCAAGAAAATACAAATTGGCACCAACCTGTGACTTGGCTCTTGCCTCATGACGAGTGTGGTGATGATTGTGATCCAGTGGCTATTTGATTCTTCTTGGATTAGTACTCGCGTGCTGTAAATCTGTACAAGAATTATTTCAAAGCAACAATATAACTGTTCTAAGGATTTATATCGATTATTGTAGCCCTTCGGAAAAACGGAAACAGTGGACCGTTATTGTTTAAAGAACCCCGGATATGGGAAGGTCTCATAAATGATTTAAATACCTGTTGTCATAAGACATGTCCATCTGCGCTGAAATCCAAGAGAAAAAAGAGAGAACAAGACGAAAGCAAAAGTTACCTCACCTTCTTTCAGTTGTAATGTCATCATTCCGATTCAGTCGAGAGAAGAGCAGACAACTCGTACACCATCTCAGTTGCAGTATCTGACAGGTGAAGAAGAATACGACACAGACTTTATAATTAAATTACATCTAAGCAATATTTTGCTAATCCTTTTTTTTTTCTTTCACTATCTACGAGTTTCTTCTGTCGTCGTAGGGGTGTATCTCCTATTTATCAAGAACCTTCTAACTCTTAAAAGATATTGGCGGCAACTACAGTCTTTCGTTACATATTTAACTTCCCTTTAGGTCACACATTTAAGCTTGCTATACTTTGATTTGTTGAGACGGTCACGTGTCAGGGCGAAAGCTGGTTAGGAGTGATGTAGAGACTAACACATTTCAGTTTCATTGCCCGTCGTCATGGCATATCTATACGTGACAACTATATGACAAAGGCATCAGAAACTAACTACCAAGGTTGGTTAGGATGAGAATTCATCCATCCATGCTTCCGTTCAGTCTTGAAAGACAAAGGATACTCCTTAGGGGCAGCAGCATGTAATTGTGAGGCAATCCCAATCACAGTTATCCTGAATCGGCACTGTTTGAGTCCAGTGGCAAGGAGAAGACCAGGACGACTGGAAACAATGCCGAGATAAGCGGAGAGCACATACAGCACCTGGAAGTCCCAAATGGTCACCCATTTAGTACTGACCAGGTTCAACGTTGCTTAACTTCGGTGATCCAGCGGGAACCGATGTGTCAACGTGATTATGCTGTAGGATGAGAATAAATAATTAGTGTAAGTAATCAGCATGTCACAGTTCGTCAATTCACCCCGATTCATCCGAAGTGATTTTCTACTTAAGACTAGTCCGATTAAATTTTGCGGTCTGGTTCACCAGAAGGACTCCATATAAAATTTCTGATACGGTCATAATATGCATTATTCCGATTATTCGGACTAGGTGTTATTTTTATTTTGCTTCGGCCGACTGCTAGAAAGCCTAGCCCCTCAACTTATCAGAAAAAAAAAGAGTAGACAAAAACATTTGTTACAAAAAACAAACTATTTTTTTACTCCATAAAACAATGATATTAAAAAAACAAGAAGAAAAACATAGAAAATATAAAAAATGAAAACACAAAAAAATGCTTTCAAAAACTTTTTTACAAAAAAATAAAAAAAATATTTGCATTTGTTACTACATATTATTTTACAAAAAATTATTCAGAAAACTTATTGTAGGTGAATTAAACAATGTTTTTTTAAATTGTTGTTTCCATCTTTCTTCATTGAAATTAATATACGATAAATGTTTCTTTCTTTCTAGAGTTTCAAAATTTGATCAGCGCTCGACATATTCTAACAGTTTGAGCAAACTGTCGGAAAAGACCCGCGCAACATCCACGTAAAAACGAGTCTTTTCCTGAATAAGTACCCTTATTTCTGCATCAAACCGGGCTCGTTTCAATCTAAATTCATACATTGCTGCATCTTTGTGCCTTGCAACGTTCATATTATATGAAGTGTGCCTGTAGCTCGGCTGTTGCTGTTATTGTAGCTGTTATTAGAGTCGAGGTTTTGTATTAATCTGACGAAGATCTTGACTTAGAATTGTCTCACCTTCATAAAGTTAGCGATAGTTGCAATTATTCGATAAACCTACATGAGTGTGGTGTTTTATCCTCGACATCGAGAGCAGCAAGGAGTTGGAGTGAAAGACTTATTAGGTTAGAGTTTTTTTTTTTTTTTTTTTTTCTACCAAGAAGAATGGTCAAGTGGTTGGAGCAGCAGGATGTGGCAACAATACTTTATGCATTTTATCTCTTTAAGAATCTAGTTCGAGATAATTTCCAGAATTTGGTTTTTCAGATTTTTTTTGTTATTCTTTTTTATTATTGTTATTTTTTTGTTTTGTTTTTTTTTTGTCCATTTTTATTTTTTATTTTGCATTGGCAGTATTGTTGTTGTTATTGATGATGATGTTGTTGTTGCTGTTGTTTCAAGATGATACGCGTGTTTCCTATAATTTCAGACGTAAACGAATGCGCTTACAAGAATGGTGGTTGTTCGTACAAATGCTATAACACAATCGGGTCATTCAAGTGCACTTGTAAGGAAGGGTATTACCTGCTAGAAGACAAAAAGACTTGTTCGGGTAAGTAGATGTAAAAGAGAGAGAAAGAGATAAAGTGTATGTGTGCGCGCTCGCGCGTTGTGTGTGCGTGTTGCGCATGCGTGTGTGTGTGTGTGTGTGTGTGTGTGTGTGTGTGTGTGTGTGTGTGTGTGTGTGTGTGTGTGTGTGTGTGTGTGTGCGTGCGCGCGCCAGTGTCGGAGAAAGCGATGGAGAAAGAGGTTACCCTGTCTGTTATTTTGTCTCCGGAGTCAGTCTCTTCCATTCTCATGACTCGCTTGCTTCTTTATAAAAGATAGTCCCCCGACACGCAACAAATTAATTTTCCTATCTTTGCTGAAATACGTTATAGTAGAATCAAATCATAAAATAAATGTCACCCCGACCCTAAAATATAGCATTCCACACACACACACACACACACACACACACACACACACACAAAAATGCGATTTACATCGCTATGTATCATTTTATATGCGACATAATCACCTTGACACAACGCTTCCTGTTAGATCACCGATGTTAAGCAGCGTTAAGCCTGGTCAATGCCAGATGGGTGACCATTTGAGAATGCCAAGTATTGTACATAGGAGACCTTCGGCAACTCCTTGCAAGAACTGCAAAAACCTAATGTCGTCATCTCATTTGACCGGGATATACATGCGATTGGGGTCCACTTGTTTATTTAATTTTCTTTTGACACTCCTCCTTGATAGGAAGTCGGTTGAACTCGCCTTGGTTGAATGCTGCTGTCATATGGCATATGCTATGTGTCACTTTGGATTTGTCGTCAATGGCGACGTATCATGATCACGTAGGCCCAAGTCTATTCTTTAACTTCTAATGGAATTTTCCGATTTCTCCTTATTCAAACCTTATCTAGAAAATTTTGTTTTTACATTATTTTTACACATGCACATCCAATATTGTGTTGGTTTCCGAACTATATGATTTTCCATCAGTGCCGTATTGTTTCAATTTTCCCTTGAATTTCAAGTTTTTTCTAGTTTTTTCTCAAGGTTTGTGGAACTATTCGTAATGCTCTTACAATTAATATTCTTACCGTAGTCTATATGTTCTATGTACCCTTTGGTTCTATGGTTCATATTTTTTTTTTTTTTTCAAATCTGTTTTCCGATTAAATCTACTATTTGACAGGTTTTACCGACTTGTTGATTATCATATCTGGTCTTCTAGCTTGGATAAGTTTCTTTGTTGTCTTTATTATTATTACTAACCGGAACTACTCGGTGTTTATCGGGGGTGTAATGTTTTTGTAGTGTACCGTTGTATGGCAACAACCACGTTGTAGTCTCAGTCGACAAACCAGACAAATAGAAAAGAACTTCAACTCATTCGTTGTTGTTGTTGTTGTTGTTGTTGCAGTAGTAGTAGTAGTAGTAGTAGTAGTAGTAGTAGTACAAGATAATTATTTCACCATTCTCTCGTTACCACTATGACGCCGTGCTCTTAAACGTCATCCATGCCTCTAATGTAATCATTCTCCTTTTTATAGTTTTTTACTTTACCGGTGACATCATTTCGCATACGCGCGTCCGCGCTCTGTTACAGGAGGGGGGTATGAAATTATCTTGTTTCAGTTTCGAAAATAAATTTTAAAAATTAGTGTTTTCTTAATATATATTCTGTAGTATTTTTAGTTCGCACAAATTCAAACATATCTCATGGAAAAGATTGTTGTATTAAATATTATTTTTTTACACAAGAATCATAACTTATCAAGGCCCGGAGGCCACTCGAGGATAAGGGTCATTGGATATACATTATTCAATACGATTATAGCGTAGTAAACATAAGTACTGGGAATTTTGTAAATTGGATTACTCAAGGGGACGGTTCATCAAGAACTTGTTTATGTTGGACTTGAAGACAGATTGTAGTCAGCTGGAAAGCAGGCAATCGGAAGAGAGTTCCACAGCCGTGCAGTTCTAAGAAAGAAGCTTTGTTCATGGAATCTACATTTAGGTTTATGTACAGATAAAGAGTGTGGGAAATTATTGATAGTGATTTTGGCTAGACGAGTGTTTTTCGTGAATATTTGGCGAGAGGGGAACCATAGATTGAAGCTCAGACGAATACTTGTCATGAAAATAATGATAAAGCAGAGACAGGCTCGCAACGTCTCTTCTGTGCGAAAGAGGTTGCAGGGAAGAGAAAAAGGCATCCCCCACTAAGCTACGGAGCCTATTTGAACTCTTTCAAGGCAAAATAAGCTGCTTCTAGCAGCTCCTGTCCAGATGTGGCAACAGTACTCCATCGTTGGCCGTACCTGGCTTTTATATAGGTATTGATAATAATTAACAATAATCTATGACTTGAGTTCATCAGAGCACATTCCATCAAAGTATTCGTAAAACAGGCACAGGGATGCAACATTGCGGCGATGGGACAGATATTGGAATTAGCCAATAGTGTACAAGGCTTTCTAGCATCTAGAGACCATAGCAGTTATGCGGAGAGATTTTTCTGCTTGTCGAGTTGATAGGGAGTATGGGCAAGTGCTATGAGATCATCAGTGCATATTCCATTAAAGTACTTGTAAACCAGGCACAGAGTGCAATATTGCGGCGATGAGACAGGGGTTGTAGCTCAGCCAATAGACTCTTTTTTTTTCGACCCTGTCAAACGTTAAGAGATTAATGATAGATGCGTCTACTCAGATGTGGTAACAATACATACATCAGCGAATCGGTGTAAAGATATAGGATACTCTCAAGTGTGAGTAATTCTTTATAACAGTAAGGGGAGCCCACCTTCTTTGCAGCAGCCTTAGCAATGATAATTGCTTATCAGATAGCCTATTAGCGAATTTCTGGTCGTTCCAATTCTCTTGGATTACCGGAGTGTTCTTATTTACTTGCCTCCTCGCGAGGGAAGACTTCGTTAATGCAGGGGAAACCCAGATCCCTTAAAAGGGTAATGGATTGAAACCAAAAATCAAAATTACCTTAGTCTAGAATTATTGCGTTTCAATGACCGAGGACAGAAAAAAATTAAATATGGTATCAGAACAGATACTGCACTTTGCTCCTAGACAAAAGGAAAAGAATTCATGGGGTCTTATTTCTATTTCAACTCATCCGCAGTTGGTTGCTGTTCGATGGTTTTGTGTGTTGGTTTCCGCAATCGAGTATTTCTCTTTAGATTTCAGCTTCTTTTGTAAGTACTATGCGTTATGTAGTGTCAATCCTCCATTTGATTCTAATTTCTCTTATATTTTTCCGTTTTTCTTTGTTTTGTTGCGTTTTTTTTTTTTTTTTTTCGGAATTGTTTCCAGTGTTCATACTATTATTGGAATAACAATAATGTTCTTCATTCTTCATATTTCTTTCGGATTTCTGGCAAATTTCATGTATCGACACAGCTTTTCTCCTTCCTTGGTCTTCATTCACTGATCTGCAGGGAATTATTAGCATTACTATTGCTTTTATAGTTGTCCTTGTTGCTGTCATTTTTGTTGTGATCGTTGCTGTTGCTGTTGTTTTTATAGCTGTTGTTATTATTGTTATAGTTGTTGTTGCTATAGTTGTTGTTATTATTGCTGCGGTTATTGTTAATGCTGCTGTTGCTCATGATGATGATGCGTTCGATTGTTTTAAATTCTTCTAATGACTTAATGTTACTTTATTTGTAATCGGGCAATCTTCTTCTGGCAGACGTCAACGAATGCTTGGCTGATAATGGCGGATGCGAACAGATTTGCCAGAACCAAATTGGCGGCAGAATCTGTTCATGTCGTCTGGGTTACGTCCTCCGGCCGGACAACCGCACCTGCACAGGTAAGCAATTCTTTTCATTTAGTGCCGACTATTTTAGATTACCTCTAACTTCACGAAACGTAGACGATATGTATTTATGTATTTACAGATCCGTATTGTAATTTTAGATGGAGTTCCCGTACTTCAGTCTGTCTTTATTATTGTGTGTATGTGTGTATATATATATATATATATATATATATATATATATATATATATATATATATATATACAAAGAGACAGAAACACGCCTGCTCACCCCATGCTCTCCGGACAAAAAAGAGACCTCTCAAGAAAGGGAATTCTGGGATTGCATTTATGTGTATCTCTACGCTTATGGCCAAATCACCACCCGGCCATGCTGAAGAGTGTGTTAGCAACCGTAGAACTGAGATATAGTGCCACACCGGCTTTTCATTTATTTATCTAAAATACACCACAAATTTTCAAGAATATTTCAATCTGAGGAGTGTGGTGGCCAGATTTTCGTTCTATTTCACTTAAATGTTCTTCGTGCAATTCAGTTACAACCTTTGCTGTGCGGATGGAAGAATTATCATCCTGAAATATGAGGTTTCCGTCTAGAAAGAGTTCCTCGGTGATAGGATGAACTTTGTCAACCAAAATGTTCAAATAATTTTGGCTATTGATTCTTCCATGCAGAGAAACTATAGGATCAGCGGATTTCCAAAATATAGCTTCTCAAATTATTACCGATCCACCTTTATGCTTAACAGCTGAAAGAAGGAAGTCCTGGTTGAATATTTGAACTATCTCCAAACATATACACGGCCTATAGGTTCAGAATAGAGTAAATGTTGATTTATCGGAGAAAATGGCATTTTCCACTGTTGTATGGACTAATTTGTAACGTTTCTCTATTGATTTAAACGTTTTCAAAATTTGTGTTCAAATGCAGTGTTTTTATTATGGCAATTCCCTCATGAAACCCAGTCTTGTGAAGCCCTCATCGAACAGTTCTTGTTGGCATTATCCAGATTATTGTTAACCTCCAGTGTTAATTTTTGAGCCATGATTTTGTGCTCTTTTGTCACAGACAGTTTCGGCTTTCTTTCAGAAATTTGTTTAAGGGAGAATGTTTTCCTTTCTTTTTCATAGGCTGGCATCATCTTCGACAGAGTTTCTCGTGATTCAACCAGCATCTCAGCCACATTTTGGAAATTTTAACATGTTTATAAGTGTTTCAAAATTGGTGCAAAATTCCCAGGATGTTTCCACTATTTTGTTCAACCCTTGTGCAGAATTAACTGTCCGTATCCGGCGTTGCCTGAGTAAAGTCATTTTAGTTTATAATTTGCACATTTAAAAAAAACGTATGCAGAAGATAAATATAATTTTAGTTGTAAGGTAGACAACTGCTATTATTTTCTTCATTTAAACCATAAATTATCCGCTTATTAACTTTTATTTTTAAGTGATTATTTTAAAAAAATACTAATTTTCTTAGATAAATTCATTTGTTAAATAAATTTTAGCAAAGTAGGTTATTATATTTTCAATAACATGGGACAATAATAACAAATGAAAATTATCTGATTAGAAACGATGTTTGCTTTGTTAGCTTGAGTGCTATTTGGGCCTGACTTAGAAAATCGTACAAAAAACATTTTTAGATTTATAAATTATTATTAGTGGAAGTTGTTTTAGATAATAGTAAGGGCTTTTAAAATTGCAGTCGGAATCAGGGATTTTGTCCAACCTGTTTTTGTTTGTTTGTTTGTTTCTTTGTTTCTTTGTTTTTTGTGTACACAATAATACATAATAACCTTCCTCAGAAATGAAATACATTTCAAGATACTTGGTCCAAATAATATAATATAAGCACTAATATAAAGAAAAATAGTTGTTTGGATGCAAAGAGAAAATTAGTATACGGAATTATTCCCCACCCACCAAAAAAAAACTGAAGTTATGTAACTTTTTCAATCTATATCTATCTATCTATACTCCTATAAATTTGGTTCTTTTTGTGTATTAATTTCCATATTAAAACCCCTTTTATCTATTTATTTAAAAAGAAAATATAACTTTGTTATATATGAATCGTGGAATTGCATTCATCTTCAAAAAATCTTGCAAATTTGCATATTCTTTTAAACATTCATGCTAATTAATTCTGTATTAGTTTTTTTTTCGGTTTTCTTATGAGATGATCATCTTTAGTTAACTATTACGTGTAATAATAGTCATGAAGATATTCTACATGATTTATACTTGCGTAATATTTGCGCAAAAAGATTATAGTAACACAAACCTCTTTCTATATATATATATATATATATATATATATATATATATATATATATATATATATATATATATATATATATGTTTTAAAATTTTGCCTACCGAACTCTTCTATCTTCTATCAGTTTTTGGTCTTCAGACATGAAACTCAATATATATTGTATTCGAACCCATAGAAAACTTTATATTTGGGGAGAATCGGTGCAAAAGTGTGAAACTTTTTTAAAAAAATGGAATTTTCCAAGTGAAGGTCGAGCGACGGCATTACGAATATGCTTGCGTGACGTATTAGCTATTTTTTTATGTTGTAATTTTTAGCCTTGCAGAAAACATGTCTTCATAGCTCAGGTAATTACATCAAAGGAAAAAGTAAATCGTAAGCTAATCGTTTGGTTTTGATTCTCGGTGGTGGCGCACGAGTCATTTTTTTTAATCATTACTATATATTAGGTCCAATATAATATAATAATAACTACGAAGTCTGAATTAATCAAAATATCATATTTAAGCGTATTTTACGATCGGGCAATACCGGGCGGCGTGCTCGTAACAAAATAAAGTTCTGTTGACATACATGTGCGTTCGATTCCGCTTCCTATTATCGCCGTCGTTTCGTCTAATGTTTAGAAATAAGCTACTTTTCACGGAAAAAAATAATACACGGAGGTGTGAGCCTAGAGTTTTCATAAATAGTTTTTATTTGGAAAGAATGGACGCAGGAAAGAGAAAGTAACTAATGTTAATTTAGCTAGTTATTTTCTTTTGAACTTTCTAACTTAACAGAAATGGGCAACAGAGATATCGAGGCAACATTCCGCTTACTTTATTTCTACATTATTGGCGGTGTCTCATTCTCACGACTTTCATGGAGTTTTCCCTCAGCTCGAAAAACATGCAAATATCTGTAGATGATTTTGTCAAACTTATTGAAAACTTTAATTCCAGTAAAGCAACCGGCCCCGACGACATTTGTACGCCTTAAAATGGAGTACTGTTGCAATATCTTAGCAAGAGTTGCTCGGCACACCCTATCCAGTCTTGATAGAGTTCAAAACCGGCTTCGAAACCTCTTTCCCACAGAAAAGACGTTGTGAGCCTGTCTCTGCTCTATCGTTATTTTCATAATAAGTGTTCGACTGAACTCCAATCTATGGTTCCCTTTGCCAAACGTTTACAAAAAGAATACACACGACTAGCTACAATCACTATATACGATTCTTTCCACTCACTAACTGTGCCTAAATCTAAACGCAGATTCCATGAACAAAGCTTCTTTCCCAGAACTTTCCCGTCTGTGGTACACTGTTTCCCTTGCCTGCTTACCAGTTAAATACAACATGGTAGCGCATAAATCCAATGTAAACAAGTTCTTATTGAGCTGTCCCCATAAATCATCAAATTTTACTCAATTTACACCATTAGTAATTACTACACTACCACATTGCATTCATAACCCTTTATCCTCGAGAGGACTTCGGGCCTTGATAAGTGGTGATTCCCAAGTAAAAAAAAAAAGTGACGTTATTCGTCATTCATCACGTTTGACTCCTGTTTTGTCTACCGTTTGGCACGTTGCCTCCCTGCCTCAACTTTACGTTGCCCATCTTTTATTCAACCCTGGAAACGATTCTGTTTTTCAGATCTGGTTTATCATGCATTCAGTGTGACCCTTGTCAAATTTCTCACTAGCTAACTTAACGTAGGGTCCCTGATATGTAACATATGTTCATTTCTGTTTGTTGTTGTTGTTGTTGTTGTTGTTGTTGTTGTTGTTGTTGTTGTTGTTGTTTGTTTGTTTGTTTGTCTTTTTTTTGTTTTGTTTTTTTTTGTTGTTTTTTTTTTAGATCGATCTTTTTAATTTGTTTGTATTCCGCACTATCCAATGTTTCAATATGGCAATGATCCCCATGGCTAATGTCCCGGATAAGAGTCGTTTTTTTTTTTTTTTCGTTTTTTTTTTCATTTTTTAAAATGTTGTTTCCTATCCTATTTCAGATGTAAACGAATGCGTATACAAAAATGGTGGTTGTTCGTATAAATGTCTTAACAGCATCGGGTCATTCAAGTGCACCTGCAAGAAAGGATTCTATCTTCTTGAAGACAAAAAGACTTGTTCAGGTAGGTCTGTCATAAATCTATATATCTATAAAAGTGAGATTGTCTGTGTGTGTACATTTCCCTACCAAACTACTCTGTCAATTTTCAATCTACAAACTCTAAATTTTCCGTAAGCTTCAGCTGTTTTCATTATTGCTATCTGTTGTATCTTCTTAGTCATCCCCCTAATTCCAATTTTCCCATTCTGTTTTCGTAGTTTTTCGGGATCGTCCCAAGTACTCATGCGATTCTTGGTGTTATTATGACTTTCTTCATATTTTCATCATCATCTTCTTCTTATTATTATTATTATTATTATTATTATTATTACTACTACTACTACTACTACTACTACTACTACTACTACTACTACGCTTATCGCTCCGTCCGTTATCATGCTGTGCATCCCTAAAAAAAGAAAGTGGAATATTCCAAATAAATCTTGTCACCCTTGAGAAGAAAATTGAAATATTAAAAAAAAAAAAATGGTGTCGCTGTTGAGACAAAGCTAATAAAAATGATTTGTCTTTCTTGGCCTTTTGGCTAACTAAGATCAAAGTGTAGTATCTGTTCTTAGGGTGCTACATTTCATTTTCTTCTCTCTCAGTGGAAGAGAAATCCTTTACAACTAAGACAATTTTTTCTCCACGTTAAAAATGACCCTGGTGTCTAAATCTGTCCCGTGGGGAGGCATTGTGAATAGGTACTATGTTTAATGTAACAAAGTTTTAGTATTAAAAAGGTAACTGGAAAAGTTATTTCTGGTTTAATTACAAAATGCCCTGGAAATGTCACTTCTGATTAATTATAAAATGCCCTGGAAAATGTCCGTTCTGATTAATTTTTTTGTTTGTTTACTTGCCTCTCCACAAGGGCGGAATTGGACATGAGGTCGGTTATAAATTTAGTGGGAAACCAGTTCCCCAAAAGGGGCACTCTGGTCAATAACAAAAATAAAAATTGTATCAGTAATAAAGGAAGGAGACCAAAAAGGGGGAATTTAAGTCACTGGAATGCTGAAACGGATACTACACTCAGAAATTCATGTTGAAGCAATGGTTGCCCAATCTCTAAACGTATTAATGTTTTTATGTATTACTTTCGAAAAGTTGCTGAAACAGTTTATGATTTAAACATTACTTTATTTCAAGTATATTTTAAGCATGGGTTACGGGATATGAAGTCAGTCCTGGAAATTACTCAAATTTAAACATTACTTTATTTCATGTATATTTTTAACTGTGGGGTGGGGGATATTAAATCAGTCCCGAAAATGGGTGAAACCGTTTACGCATTACACATTACTTTATTTAATGTATATTTTTAACATTGAGGTGGGAAATATGAAGTTGGTTCCGGAAATGGCTGCAACAATTTACGTTTTGGACATTACTTTATTTAATGTATATTTTTAACAGTAAGATGGGAGATAAGAAGTCGGTCCCGGAAATGTCTGAAATAGTTTACGATTTATACATTACTTTATTTCGTGTATATCTTCAACAGTGGGTTAGGGATTATAAGTCAGTTCCAGAAATGGCTGAAACAGTTTACTATTTAGACAGTACATTATTTCCTGTATATTTTTAGCAGTGGGTTGGGGATATAAAGTCAGTTCCAGAAATGGCTGAAACAGTTTAAAATTAAAACATTACTTTATTTAATGTATATTTTCAACAGTGGGGTGGCGGATATGAAGTCAGTCCCGGGATTGAATGAGATGTGCGAATATATACTATCAGAAAGCGTCACCCAGCATTGAATGAGATAGGTTGGTATTTTGCTACTATATAGTAGCAAAATACCCAGCGTCGCCCGGGATCGAATGAGATAGGTGAAATATATATATATATTAGCAGAATATGCGGCGTCACCCGGGATTGGATAAGATAGGTGAAACATATATACTATGAGAATACCCAGAATTGATTGATTTGTTTGTAATGAAATAATCAGCCCAGGCAATATATCAAAGTTATTATTTAAGCAAGGGGGAAGCGACATAGTGGGTTAAAGTTATGAAAATTATTGTCGAAATTAGTAACATATCCAAGAATTATGAAAAATGATGAAATGTGAGTTACTTGATTGGTGTGTTTGTAATGATATAATAAGCCCAGACAATATATCAAATATATTATATAAGTAGGAGGGAGAGGCATAATGTGGGTTTTTAATTATAAAATTTATTGTCGAAATTAGTAACATATCCAGTATTATGAACAACGATTAAATGTGAGTTAATCGATTGTGTGTTTATAATAAAATAATCAGCCCATGAAATATATCAAAGTAATTATGTTAGTAAGAGAGGGTGATAAGGATGGTTTAAATTATGAAAAATAATTGTTGAAATTAGTAACATATCCAAGAATTATGAAAAATGTAATATGTTAGTTAATGCATTAGTGTGTTTGCAATGAAATAATCAGACCAGACAATATATCAAAGTTATTATTTTAGTAAATGGGGCGATGATGTGGGTTAAAATTATGAAAAATGATTGTCGAAAGTAACATATCCAAGAATTATGAAAAATGATTAAATGTGATTTCATGCATTAGTGTGTTTGTAATAAAATAATTAGCCCAGACAATATTTCAAAGTTATTATTTTATTAAGGAGGGGGCGATAATGTGGGTATAAATTATGAAAAGTGATTGTCGAAATTAGTAGCATACCCAAGAATTATGAAAAATGATGAAATGGAGGTTAATTGATTAGTGTTTGTAATGAAATAATCAGCCCAGCAAATGTATCAAAGTTATTATTTTAGTAAGGTTGGGCGACAACGTGGGTTTAAATTATAAAAAAATATGGTCGAAATTAGTAACATATCCAAGAATTACGAAAAATGATGAAATGTGAGTTGATTGATGTGTGTGTTTGTAATGAAATAATCAGCCTAGGCAATATATCAAAGTTATTATTTTAGTAAGATGTGCGATATGGTGAGTTTAAATAATGAAAAATTATTGTCAAAGTTAGTACCATATCCAAGAATTATTAAAAATGATGAAATGTGAGTTAATTGATTATTGTGTTTTTTTTTATAAAATAATCAGCCAATACAATATATCAAATTTAATATTTTAGTAAAGGGAGGGGCGATAATGTCGGTTGAAATTATGAAAAATTATTGTCGAACATAATAACATACTCAATAATTATGAAAAATGATAAAATGTGAGTTAATTGACTGGTGTGTTTGTAATGAAATAATCAGCCTAGGAAATATATCAAAGTTATTATTTTAGTAAGGGAGCGATACAGTTTTAATAAAAAAGTAGAATATTATGATTGTGCCTTCATTCATGCTGAACAGAACGCTCACAGCATGCCCAGCAACACTATATTACATATGAAAAATGCCGCTGTGGAATTTCCGCAGGTCCCGGTAGTTATTATTATTATTATTATTTATTTATTTATTTATTTACTCACTAGTAATCACACAGGCCATAATCAAAGATTTCTCTTCGAGAACAACTTTTGATGTTCTCTGGAGTCTGAGTGACAACAAATCTTACTGGTTGCATATATTTATTACTTGTTGTTGTTGTTGTTGTGTGTGTGTGTGTGTGTGTGTGTGTGTGTGTGTGTGTGTGTGTGTGTGTGTGTGTGTGTGTGTGTGTTTGATTATTTCAAATAGTTCATATTTCATAACGTTTCATTTTTTTTTTTTTTGTTTTTGGCAGACATCAATGAATGCTTGGCTGATAACGGCGGCTGTGATCAGATTTGCCAGAACCAGATCGGCGGCAGCATCTGTTCATGTCGTTTAGGCTACAGACTCCAGGCGGACAACCGCACCTGTAGAGGTAAGCAAGTTTGAGTGCTTTTGTAGATAATTGATCTTTTAAATCATCGCATTTCAGGTGAAAACATTATTACGTATTAACGTGTCACGTAGAAGTTTGTATAATTTTTTAAAATTACGAAAAACGATACAGTAGAAAAATAATTACAGGTAAAAATAAAATGTATCGAGCTTCATAGAGTTTTATCGTATGTCTTAATGTTGAAGAGTTCTGAAGATCGAGGGGAGGTCACTGCAACTGAACATTTTAAGTAAATAATTTTTATTCCGGCATTTTTAAACACAAACATCGAAACGGGATTGTGGATGATTTCTTTATTTTTTTTCTTTCTTTCTTTCTTTGTTTCTTTTTTTTTTATTAAATATACATCTAGCACATCGGTTACTGGATCAGTTTTCGTAATTTTGGGAATTTATACCAACTTCGACATGACACGTAATTATGCAATAACGTTTTCACCAGAAATGTGGTAGTTTAAAACATCATTAATCTACACAAGCACCCAATTATTACTCATTATTGCCAACCATTTTTATATATCGAAAGTCAATATAAGAATGACTAAGGATGATCTGCAGCATTTTATTTTATCCAGTGTTTTGTGAGGAGTAATAGGGTCTGCTATGATAGGAGCCAGATTTTGAGGGCATCGAAGCAGCCTTAGTGAAGATCTTGGTAGCAAGATGTTTGTCCACATTTACATTTAAATGTTTACATGTCTGTACGGTCAGGAAACAAGGAGTAGGGATGAAATTCCAAAGCCAATGGCTCGAAGAAGGAAACTATCACAGTAAGAAAATATTCCGGTATATATTGAATTCTACAGTGAAGGGGAGGGATTTTGCGGCTAGTCGAGTTGGTCGAAAGTTTTTACGTTGAGGAGGTATGGGCGCAGTGAGGTTGCGGAGACCCATTCCATGGAAGTGCTTGTAAAATAGGCACGGCGATGCAACTCTGCAGCGATGTGACAGGGGCTAGTGCTTGGCAGATAGTGCGCGATCTGTTATGTTAGAAATTATTTTTATTCAGTATTTCTTGTATAATAACAATGAATGTTGATTATGGCCGATATATAATCGCCTTCTCAGAAAAAGGGAATAGTTGCACGGGGACAAGTTTAAAATAAAGACCACCATGTCGCTATTTACTAAAAACAAGGATAAAAATGGTTGAAATTCCTGCAACTATTCCCGAGTGGAAGAAGCAGGCCGATTATCAAGAATATATCCTTTACAATGAGGTGTTGCCATTTAAGTCTATCTGTAAGTTGGTGGCCTATTTTTGTTATATATGAATAGGGTCACTGCTGACTCCTGAGATCGAACTCGAATATCCAGGTAATAGAACAGATGACCACTACTTCCTATTAAGTAGACATAACGTGTTATTGTATGTTCAGTGCGGGATTTGATTACTGTCTAAGTTGGGTTATTAAAATCGCTTGCCACCTGTTCCAAGATAATTCAGGAGTGTCTGGTTGTAACAGCAGCAGTTGCATGACACATGCAAATGACTGAGTTAGAGCGCGAAGTGACGTCACAGCGGAGGAACAGAAAAGCAGAGAAAAAAATGGCATACGTGAACGTAAAGCTACAGGAACACACGTGGGTAGAAAGCATGTGCCAGCGTGAGATAGACATGTGGCTCGTGGCAGCGGAGACTTTTAAGCCCGCATCGAGACAGTATGGTTTTGTTAACTACATAACAGACGAGATAAACTAAGAGACATTTAAAACAAGACACAACGCGTTGTTTTGGAAGTACCATGAATAAATGCCTTTAATTTCAACGGAAAATACTGAGTCGATTTTCGTTCCTTTTTTTTATCTTTTGCGACTGTCTCAGATACAACGTGTGGGTCCGAGTGTTAAAATATAACGATACCGTTGAAGAAAATTAACGACTAAGTTACATAGCACTACTGCATAGAAAATGCATTAACAAATGATTATTTCCATCATATATTATAGTTTAATTGCATTATGTTATAAAATAATTAATGGTTATGGTCACTGGATGAACTGAAAGAATTTCAGGTTGAGAAAGGAGATAAGAATAGCTCAAAAAAGACAATTCGTAATGTAAGTCTTTCGTTTGATTTTCTACGCACTGTTTTCTATCTTCGATAAGTAGTGTATCAAGTTTTTCTGATATTCCAAGCGCGATTACCTCCTTTTCAAATTAAATCTATAGCTATAGTGAATTGAAAGACTTTCAAGTGGGAAACGAAATAGAAATAGACAGAAAGAAACATAATATACGTAATATAATAATTTTATTTTATTTTTATACTTAGGTTTTTTTTATCTTAAATCAGTCATGTGTTATGCGATGTTAAATTTTTCTGATATTCCGAGTTTAATTGCCTTCTTTTCATACTCAGTCCATGTCCGATCTACCTGTATCGTAGTAAATTGTAAGAATTTCTGAGCGAGAAACGATATGATAATAGATATAAAGAGACAGTATGTAATTTAATAATTTTAGTTTATTTTTATACATGTTGTTTTTATGTTCAATCAATAGTGGGTTATACGATAATGTACAGGTTTTTTTATGATATTTCGAGTTTAATTACCTCCTTTTCAAAACGTCCATATTGGACCTACCAGTGTCGTGCATTGGCTAGCCAACATTCGCCACGTCTCAAATTACATCGCCATAGCCGTTAAAACCTCAACCCTATTTATACGGTCCTGGATATGACCTTAAACTATATCCGGTGGTGAGGCCCCAGCTTACGGGCTTTGGGGAGTGTAGAGCCACCCTTTAATTACCATTACTCCCAGGTCTACTCTGACCAGGAGTGGTAGTACCTGTTCGGGTCCCAACTATGGGTTGAATAGAAACCGACTTGAAAACAACAAATATGTTCTATAAAAAAAAATCTCATCAAAATATTTGGATTCGGCATTAAATAACCCGAAAAGGGTTGATATGCCGTAAAACAAAAAAAAACAACCAACCTATTTATACACTACGCACAATGCTTTAAAGAAACTACAACGCTCTCTTACAGTACTGGATATTCTCTACATGCTTTACATTGAGAGCATTATGCTCGCGTAACTTTAAAATGTTGTTTCAAGATGATATTCTTATTCTTATTACCAATCTTTATTTCAGATGTGAACGAATGTGCTTACAAGAATGGTGGTTGTTCGTATAAATGTCTCAACACGGTCGGGTCATTCAAGTGCTCATGTAAGAAAGGGTTCTATCTTCTCGAAGACAAAAAGACTTGTTCAGGTAAGTGGATATGTCTACTACAATACTAAATATAAGTCCATCAAAGTTTTATATATATATATATATATATATATATATATATATATATATATATATATATATAGAGAGAGAGAGAGAGAGAGAGAGAGAGAGAGAGAGAGAGAGAGAAATAAAAAGGAACAAACCGTATTATGTGTTCATCAACGTTTCGTCTTTATTTCGAGACTTCCTCTGGATGAAATAAAGACGAAACGTTGATGAACACATAATACGGTTCGTCCCTTTTTATTTCTTTATTTTATCGGAATACTATTTCCATATTTCTCATCATATATATATATATATATATATATATATATATATATATAATTCGTATTCCAGTCTGTTTGTTTGTTCACAATTTGATTAATATATACAAAAGGTTCATTACTTTAATGTTTCATTCATTCCTATATATAGTATGATTCGTGTAAAATAGACGATTGAGAGATGACGTCATTTGTATATTACATTAAGGAAAATCGATTTATTAAATAGCGGTGTGCTAGTTATTGTTTATAGTGAGAGAATTGTTTTAAGTGGTCTATTTAAGTTTATTATTTAAATTTGATTTATATTGATAACATATTTAATTTTATTTATTTTTACCAACATCGATTTTTTTCTATAAAACAGTTTGAGTTATTTCAGTTTTGAGTTATTTCCCTTTCTTCTTTTTGTTTTCTTTTTCGGCGGATAATCAAACTAAAAATAATTCACACAAAATTTCAAGCATTATTTTTGGAATCAGTTCAAATAAAATAATTTCCGTGATTTCGCAATCCAGTAGATTTTTATTTTAAAATAAACAATCCAATTCAACTACGATTCTTTATTTAAAACAAAAGCTATAAAAAAAACTTTCATTTACGTTTTTTTACCAGTTTTTTTCTTCACATTTTTTGACATCGTAACTGCTAATTTTATTTCTTTTAATAACCCAATAAGTCATAACTCATCATTTTTATAACGTAAAAACGTGTATTTCAGTTTATACAAATTCTATTTTAGTATTTTTGAAATCGAATTATTTACGGTTTGTTTTCGTTGCAACAAACCGTAATAACAAATCTTTCTAGACTGAGGGAGTATAAAAGAAATCCACTTAAACTGGAATATAGTGATAAAAAGGTACTCAATATCCGAAGAATAGATTCTCTTCGTATCCCTTCTGGTGGAGAGTTTGTCACGTACTTCTATTTTTTCGGGGGGGGCGGGTTACATTTTCGTGTTTTCATTCGTTCTTTTATTTTTAATATTTTTGTTGGGGTACTAATCGAGTTGACATATAATAATAAAAAACTGGTCAATATTCTTAGTATAGCAGGTGTGGCCAAACCGAACTTCATGTCAACCCTGGCAACGCTGGGTATCCATGCTAGTATATATATATATATATATATATATATATATATATATATGTATTGGATACTGGTACAACTTTTGAATCAGACGAAATTCAATAGCCAATCAGAATGTCGAATCATAGCCAATAGCCAATTAGAATGCTTGAGAAGCAGACGACAAATTTCCCTGTAAATTGAATAACTTTGGTAGGCAGTAAACTACTAAATTGAACTAGACCAAAAACAAAGTTATAGAAAGCTGGAAGTTAAATCTATCTATCAGAGAGGCGGTAGCACTCTCTATATAGGGATGGCCCGTACATGCCTATATACGCCTACAAAACAATACTATCCAAATCTCAACTAAAATCAACTTATAAGTTTCAAAAAGCACATATTCTTACAGAGAAGCGTCTTACGAATCCAGCGAGTGTCAGAACGTCGGTTAAAATGTCAAAAGAGAGCAAAAAAAAAAGGGTACAAAAATAGCCAATTGTTCTTCTTTCTTCTTCTGCTTTCTTCTTTCTTTTGAGACGATGTATCTCGGTGTACGAACGGTCTCTGACAACAGTTCAAGCATCAATCGACTGCCCTTTACACGGAGAAGTGCAGTGACCCATCGCTTTTTAGCTAACTCCATAATTAAATAAGATTACGTGTAATAACAAGTTTTAAACACTATATACCCAATGTAGACAGACCACTTCGAACACGGAACTTCTCTCAAAAGGGACAGCTCCAAATAATACACCGGATGCTCACAGACGTTCCAGTTTGCCAGTGGCCTATATTTCTTGGACGCTGAATATTTGAGGTGAACGTTAAGGTTTTTTCTTTAAACAGTAACCCACCAGCGTTAATGAAACCACGAAATCTTTATCTCAGTTGATCAAAATTGTTATAAGAGTAACCTATCAGCAAGTACGACGTCAAAAAACAATGTTATAAAAACAAATAATTCCTCAGATTTTGGACTGTAAAATATGTACAAAATGTCAATGCTGTGACCAGGATTCGAACCTAGGTTAGCACGGCCACAACGTGGGGTCCTAACCTCTAGACGATCACGGCTAACACTGACGTCTGTCGCTCTTGGCAGAAAGACACATGACTACTGTCAAACTATTGAAAAATAAGGAGGAAACTTGAAATTCTCACGCATGCGCAAAAATACACTATAGCAACCATTGTTAAATGCAGCTGAATCTCTTCGCTCGCTAAGAAAAGTAGATCAGACCAGTTCTTCTAAGAACTCACCAAACGCCAAAGAAAATAAGTTAAATTAACCGCAAAAGAAACTGCAAGAAAGTCATCTTCTAAGAACTCACTGGAAGCTGCCCAAAAAGAATCAAAATCCAAGCCCTAGCCACAAAAATAACTAGATATTGTGGCTACTATACACAATCTACTAATAAAAACAAGTAAGTTTTCTAAAATAAACTACAATAAATTAATCAAGTAACCTCACACTGTCACTGATTAGGACTTCATATAAAGATAACAGCTACACTATTGGTGTATATACCGTTCCACACTTTAACTATTGGTGACGGGGCAGTATCTCAATTCTATGAGAGTTGTCTTGCTATAAGATAAGTGATATTATAGTAAGATACACATAAGTGTTATATGTTTACATTTAATAAAAAAATGCCAAAGTCAGCACGTAGTAAAAAAGCTCAGAGAAATATAGACTATGAAAAAAACAAAGTCAAGGTATTATCTGAGCAAAAAGAATACTATCAGAAAAATGCTGAAATAATAAAAATTAAGTATCATGCAAATCCTGAGGCAAAGAAGGCTGCCTCACGTGCTGACTCAAAAGCACGGTATAACAGGGATCCCGAGGGGAAAAAACTGCCTCACGTGCTCTTTATAACAAAGAACCAGAAAAAAAGAAGGCTGCCTCACGTGCTGACTCAAAAGCACGGTATAACAGGGATTCTGAGGAGAAAAAAACTGCCTCACGTGCTCTTTATAACAAGAACCAGAAGAAAAGAAGGCTGCCTCACGTGCTCTTTATAACAAAGAACCAGAAAAAAGAAGGCTGCCTCACGTGCTCTTTATAACAAAGAACCAGAAAAAAAGAAGGCTGCCTCACGTGCTGACTCAAAAGCACGGTATAACAGGGATTCCGAGGGGAAAAAGCTGCCTCACGTGCTCTTTATAACAAAGAATCAGAAAAAAGAAGGCTGCCTCACGTGCTGACTCAAAAGCACGGTATAACAGGGATTCCGAGGGGGAAAAAGCTGCCTCACGTGCTCTTTATAACAAAGAACCAGAAAAAAAGAAGGCTGCCTCACGTGCTGACTCAAAAGCACGGTATAACAGGGATTCCGAGGGGAAAAAAGCTGCCTCACGTGCTCTTTATAACAAAGAATCAGAAAAAAAGAAGGCTGCCTCACGTGCTGACTCAAAAGCACGGTATAACAGGGATTCCGAGGGGGAAAAAGCTGCCTCACGTGCTCTTTATAACAAAGAACCAGAAAAAAAGAAGACTGCCTCACGTGCTGACTCAAAAGCACGGTATAACAGGGATCCCAAGGGGAAAAAAGCTGCCTCATGCACAAACTATTATAAATATAAATATCAAAAACTGCCAAATCTTTGCCAAAATGCCAAAGAATGAACCAAGCAAAATTTAATAGTGAAGGTATGAACATTTTAGAACTTTATAATACTCTAACTGTTTTATCAGAGAGGCGGTAGCACTCTTTATGTAATATAGAACCGATGGAGGACCAAGAGGCAACTCCTAAAGCCCAAAACCCAAAGACCTAAAACCCAGCAGGAAGCGACCTGCTACTAATGGAGGCGGCAATGAGCCGCCTCCTAAAAAAGACAATACTATCATGAATGTAAGTTTAAAAATAAGACTGTAAGTAAAAATACTAATTAACAAGAATAAAAAAGCATTGGAAATGCAAAAGGATATAGGGATGGTATGCCAAAAAGTATACAAACAAGATAGCTATGAATGGCTAGGCACATGGAAATAGAATTGCATCCAAAGTATAGCCCTATAGCTTTTTACAACCGTAATGATGGCACGGAATGAAGATTGGAGAAAAGCTATAGGGCTATACTTTGGATGCAATTCTATTTCCATGTGCCTAGCCATTCATAGCTATCTTGTTTGTATACTTTTTGGCATACCATCCCTATATCCTTTTGCATTTCCAATGCTTTTTTATTCTTGTATTCCTATGAGTGTGTGTGTATGTGTATTGATATTCATATTAAAAACCTTTTTCTCTATTTATTTAAAAAGAAAATACAACTTTGTTATATATGGTTCGTGGAATTGCATTCATTTTCAAAAGATCTAGCTAATTTGCATATTCTTTTAAACAATTATATATATATATATATATATATATATATATATATATATATATATATATATATATATACTTCATTTACTCACATAAAATTAATATACGAAAGTATAGATTTATGCGTAAACTTTAAGTATTTACTTCAAAAGTGCTCAATACGTAGGTAGAGCTAGTTAGTAATTTATAAAATATATATGGCGATTAAGCTACACTGAATATTCGGCGTTTCATCCGCTCTAGGATTCGTCAGGCTTGTATATATATATATATATATATATATATATATATATATATATATATATATGCGTGGCGTAATGTTTTAGTTCTTAGCTTTGCAGTAAATATGCCTTCATAGTACAGTTATTAACGTCAAAAGAAAAAGTAAATCGTAAGCTAAACGTTTTGCTTTTGATTCTCGGTGGCGGCGCTCGAGTCATTTTTTTTACTTTTTAAATCAGTACTATATATCTTGGGTTCAATATAATCTATATATCTATAAAAGTGAAAGTGTCTGTCACTGTGTGTCTGTCTGTGTATATTTCTTTACACAATAACTCTGTCAATTTTCAGTCTACAGACTCGAAATTTGATATACAGGGAAAACGAGTTTAAACAAAAAAATATACAAAATACTGTTAAAAAGTCGCTCAATATATCTTACCGTGACATAGGCGGATATATTGGGGTGTTTCTAACAGTATTTTGTATAATTTGTTTGTTTTAACTCATTTTCCCAAACTTAGCGAGTTCAATAGCGAGCATGGCGACATTTTTCTTTTTAAAATATATCGAAAAACATTGTATGATTTTCGGAGCGATTACACGCAGGTAGGTAAAAGAGTAACTTATCTTGCCTTTGATAACATTTATTTGGTATGTATTTGATTTTTTTACTACTTTTTCGAATCTATGTGTATAATAATACAAACCCCTAAAAACATATCCAGTTAGGTAGAAGAGTAACTTATCTTGCCTTTGTAACATTTACTTGTTATATATTTGTTTTTTGACAACTTTTTCGAATCTATGTGTGCGGTAATACAAACCCAAAATTTAATTTAACTTGAAAATAATATTTAAAATACACATGCGTACACTGCACAAGCACCCTTATTATTATCATAATAATAATAGTAATAATAATAAAAAAAACTGGTGTAGATGATATCGACTGGCGCCACACCAACTAGTTGTGAAGGGTCAGGGAGGATGGAAAGACCGAGGTGGGAGAGTACTAACCAAATCTCCACTGGAAGTGTGCAGTTCAAATCTGGTACCTTGGGGAGGCATTTTGTCACCCAAACCCCAGGAAAAACCAATGGCCGATGCCAACGAGAAATCAGTGACAACGGCTGTTGCTATAACATGCAATCATCTGCACAAGTGGTCCAGAGGTGGAAAACACTGGAAATCTGGGGAGACTTGTTGTCACTTGGTCTCCAGGGAACACCACAGGTTACTGCCAGTGAGCGATCACTGATGATGGCCTGTGAGACAACTAATACGCTACACATTTTGATGAAAAACATGGGGGAAAAATGGACATAGAAGAACAGAAAACCAAAACTTTAAATATAATTTCTATATTTAAATATTTCAACATATAATCTTGTGGGCAAAATCCAGCTTCCCAATAAGGGGCACTCTGGATAGGAACAAAAATAATCTCAGTCATGAAAGATTTCTCCTCCACCGACCGAGGACAGAAAAGGTAAAGTGTAGCATCAAAACAGATACTACACTGTGATCTTGTTCCGAAGGCTAAAAACTGTTTGTTTAATGTTTCTTTAATTGTTTTGTTTCCTAAATTCATAATTTAGTTTTATGAGTATTAAATTGTATATTGCTTTAAAATTACTTAATTTTACATAGATAATATTTATATTTTATATTGAATAAAGTTCAGTTTAAGTATTAATAAAACTGTGTTCCTTTTTCTTTTTAAAAATGATTTATTGCTCTTTTTTAAATGGCCCTCATATAGTACTGACAGTCTGATAAATCTTACCTACATTGCCTGCAGATATTTTTCAGTTAACAGGCCTTCTTCTTACTCTCGGTGGCCGTAATTTTACAGTCAGGCAATGCCGGGTGACCTGCTAGATAAAGTCATAATTAAAATAGATATGTATATATATGCAAATAATACGTAGTGATCTATAGTGTGAAGATTGTACATCTACAAACAAGAATATGTTCAAGGCTCCCAAAATTCATACTAGAATTGTCCAAAAGGACCAGTGGCGCAGTGGATAAAGTACTTGGTCTTCTACCCGACCATAACTGATGAAACAAGAGCATGCTACACGTGGATTAAGTAAAGGGGTTAATCTGAAATCCCACGTATATTCCCTCGTTCGACAAGGTACACCTTAAAAAGCCGGAGGTTATACCGATCGAAATGCTGTGAGAATAACACTCAGTAGTTCAAATGATGCAAATAACCAATCCTTATCTTAAAAATTCAGAAACACTTAAATTGGTGTATTTATTTATTTATTTTTTTAATTTATTTTTTTTTATGGACTGTTATCCTTATCTTTGTAGTTGTTGTTGTTTCAGCTAACTCATCGTCTGGCTTTCTTTGTGCGATTAACCGTGGCGGGATAGGAATGCGGAATCTTCTAACTGTATCCCCAGTAATTACTGCCTTCCATAGTTGTCGTTGTTGTAGCCTCACCACATTTTAGTCAACTAATCCTCTAGTCTGCTTTTGGGTAAGATTGAAACCGCTATCTTCAGACGCTGCTCACCTGGAACTATACCGACTCAACGCCTCTACCCATGGCGCAGTAGGTAGAGGCATTGCGGTTAATCACCTGACGAAGGTCAGCGGATGAGTTGGCCGAAACGTGGTGAAACAGCAGCAACTATGAAGATGAGGATAACAGTCCGCAAACAAAAATGAATATACAAATAATGAAGTCTTATCTCGAAAAAATCTTCCAAAAACTAAAAATAATAAAATAATAAACAATACGTAAATTGGTGTTTTATTGGAAAGATAATCTTTCTTATTATTCTAATGTGTTTGGCTAATTCAAATTATTGATAATTTCTAACTTATTTTTTCTTTTCTTCTTTTTGTAACGAAACTTTCTTCCGGCAGACATCAACGAATGTTTGGCTAGTAATGGCGGCTGCGAGCAGATCTGCCGGAACCAAATTGGCGGTAAAATTTGCTTATGTCGTCTAGGTTTCGCCCTCCGGCCGGACAATCGTACCTGTGCAGGTAAGCAGATCTTCCCATCGGTGCTAACCATTTAAGCTCAACCCTCTACAAGTATTTAAATTTTATATTATTCATCAACTATACATTTTTTTATTCTTGCTATGACACAATACAACACAACAGAACACATCACAACATAACAACATAACAAAACACAACACAACACAACAAATACAATTCCAAATCTAAATGCAACATAATTAACAATATTTCAGCCACATCTCTATTTTCCAGGGATATCTATAGTTAACCCTAAAGATTTGATTCTCTTTCAAATATAACATATATTTTATGATATATATGACGATATTATTATTTTTTTTAATTTGTTTATTTTGTTCTAGCTGGGTATGAGGCATCTTGCCGACTGCCAGGCATTCATCCGCTATCCTATAAATTCCAACCGAGAGATCTTTTTTAAGATTCTATCTGCCCCTTTAAAGTGAAATTGTTTGTATCTGTCTTGCACTTGTTTCACCGGATATATTTGCCAGGTATCAGGTTTAAATCTTTTAAAATAATTCTGTTTAAATATATTTTATTTACAAAAGATGTTTAGTAATAAATTAAAGAAAAAACGATTTGGTTACTAATGGGTTAATAAAATAGTTTTCAAAAATTAAAGAAGAAAAGATTTGGTTACTAATGGGTTAAAATAGTTTTCAAAAATTAAAGAAAAAAAGATTTGGTTACTAATGGGTTAAAATAGTTTTCAAAAATAAAAGAAAAAAAGATTTGGTTGCTAATGGGTTAAAATAGTTTTCAAAAATTAAAGAAAAGAAGATTTGGTTACTAATGGGTTAAAATAGTTTTCAAAAATTAAAGAAAAGAAGATTTGGTTGCTAATGGGTTAAAATAGTTTTCAAAAATTAAAGAAAAAAAGATTTGGTTACTAATGGGTTAAAATAGTTTTCAAAAATTAAAGAAAAGAAGATTTGGTTACTAATGGGTTAAAATAGTTTTCAAAAATTAAAGAAAAAAAGATTTGGTTACTAATGGGTTAAAATAGTTTTCAAAAATTAAAGAAAAAAAGATTTGGTTGCTAATGGGTTAAAATAGTTTTCAAAAATTAAAGAAAAGAAGATTTGGTTGCTAATGGGTTAAAATAGTTTTCAAAAATTACAGAAAAAAAGATTTGGTTACTAATGGGTTAATAAAATAGTTTTCAAAAATTAAAGAAAAAAGATTTGGTTACTAATGGGTTAAAATAGTTTTCAAAAATTAAAGAAAAAAGATTTGGTTACTAATGGGTTAAAATAGTTTTCAAAAATTACAGAAAAAAAGATTTGGTTGCTAATGGGTTAATAAAATAGTTTTCAAAAATTTAAGAAAAAAGATTTGGTTACTAATAGGTTAAAATAGTTTTACAAAATGTAAAGAAAAAAGATTTGGTTACTAATGGGATAAAATAGTTTTCAAAAATTACAGAAAAAAAGATTTGGTTGCTAATGGGTTAAAATAGTTTTCAAAAATTACAGAAAAAAAAGATTTGGTTACTAATAGGTTAAAATAGTTTTCAAAAATTACAGAAAAAAAGATTTGGTTGCTAATGGGTTAAAATAGTTTTCAAAAATTACAGAAAAAAAGATTTGGTTACTAATGGGTTAATAAAATAGTTTTCAAAAATTAAAGAAAAAAAGATTTGGTTACAAATGGGTTAAAATAGTTTTCAAAAATTAAAGAAAAAAGATTTGGTTACTAATGGGTTAAAATAGTTTTCAAAAATTACAGAAAAAAAGATTTGGTTGCTAATGGGTTAATAAAATAGTTTTCAAAAATTTAAGAAAAAAGATTTGGTTACTAATAGGTTAAAATAGTTTTACAAAATGTAAAGAAAAAAGATTTGGTTACTAATGGGTTAAAATAGTTTTCAAAAATTACAGAAAAAAAGATTTGGTTGCTAATGGGTTAAAATAGTTTTCAAAAATTACAGAAAAAAAAGATTTGGTTACTAATAGGTTAAAATAGTTTTCAAAAATTACAGAAAAAAAGATTTGGTTGCTAATGGGTTAAAATAGTTTTCAAAAATTACAGAAAAAAGATTTTGTTACTAATGGGTTAAAATAGTTTTCAAAAATTAAAGAAAAAAGATTTGGTTACTAATGGGTTAAAATAGTTTTCAAAAATTAAAGAAGAAAAGATTTGGTTACTAATGGGTTAAAATAGTTTTCAAAAATTAAAGAAAAAAGATTTGGTTACTAATGGGTTAAAATAGTTTTCAAAAATTAAAGAAAAAAAGATTTGGTTACTAATGGGTTAAAATAGTTTTCAAAAATTAAAGAAAAAAAGATTTGGTTACTAATGGGTTAAAATAGTTTTCAAAAATTAAAGAAAAAAAGATTTGGTTAATAATGGGTTAAAATAGTTTTCAAAAATTAAAGAAAAAAAGATTTGGTTACTAATGGGTTAAAATAGTTTTCAAAAATTAAAGAAAAAAAGATTTGGTTGCTAATGGGTTAAAATAGTTTTCAAAAATTAAAGAAAAAAGATTTGGTTACTAATGGGTTAAAATAGTTTTCAAAAATTACAGAAAAAAAGATTTGGTTGCTAATGGGTTAAAATAGTTTTCAAAAATTTAAGAAAAAAGATTTGGTTACTAATAGGTTAAAATAGTTTTACAAAATTTAAAGAAAAAAGATTTGGTTACTAATGGGTTAAAATAGTTTTCAAAAATTACAGAAAAAAAGATTTGGTTACTAATGGGTTAAAATAGTTTTAAAAAATTAAAGAAAAAAAAGATTTGGTTACTAATAGGTTAAAATAGTTTTCAAAAATTACAGAAAAAAAGATTTGGTTACTAATGGGTAAAAATAGTTTTCAAAAATTACAGAAAAAAGATTTTGTTACTAATGGGTTAAAATAGTTTTCAAAAATTAAAGAAAAAAGATTTGGTTACTAATGGGTTAAAATAGTTTTCAAAAATTACAGAAAAAAAGATTTGGTTACTAATGGGTTAAAATAGTTTTACAAAATTAAAGAAAAAAAAGATTTGGTTACTAATAGGTTAAAATAGTTTTCAAAAATTACAGAAAAAAAGATTTGGTTGCTAATGGGTTAAAATAGTTTTCAAAAATTACAGAAAAAAGATTTTGTTACTAATGGGTTAAAATAGTTTTCAAAAATTAAAGAAATAAGATTTGGTTACTAATGGGTTAAAATAGTTTTCAAAAATTAAAGAAAAAAAGATTTGGTTACTAATGGGTTAAAATAGTTTTCAAAAATTAAAGAAAAAAAGATTTGGTTAATAATCGGTTAATAAAATAGTTTTCAAAAATTAAAGAAAAAGAAGATTTGGTTACTAATGGGTTAAAATAGTTTTCAAAAATTAAAGAAAAAAGATTTGGTTACTAATGGGTTAAAATAGTTTTCAAAAATTAAAGAAAAAAGATTTGGTTACTAATGGGTTAAAATAGTTTTCAAAAATTAAAGAAAAAAGATTTGGTTACTAATGGGTTAAAATTGTTTTCAAAAATTAAAGAAAAAAGATTTGGTTACTAATGGGTTAAAATAGTTTTCAAAAATTAAAGAAAAAAGATTTGGTTACTAATGGGTTAAAATAGTTTTCAAAAATTAAAGAAAAAAGATTTGGTTACTAATGGGTTAAAATAGTTTTCAAAAATTAAAGAAAAAAAGATTTGGTTACTAATGGGTTAAAATAGTTTTCAAAAATTAAAGAAAAAAAGATTTGGTTACTAATGGGTTAAAATAGTTTTCAAAAATTAAAGAAAAAAGATTTGGTTACTAATGAGTTAAAATAGTTTTCAAAAATTAAAGAAAAAAAGATTTGGTTGCTAATGGGTTAAAATAGTTTTCAAAAATTAAAGAAAAAAGATTTGGTTACTAATGGGTTAAAATAGTTTTCAAAAATTACAGAAAAAAAGATTTGGTTGCTAATGGGTTAAAATAGTTTTCAAAAATTAAAGAAAAAAGATTTGGTTACTAATGGGTTAAAATAGTTTTCAAAAATTACAGAAAAAAAGATTTGGTTGCTAATGGGTTAAAATAGTTTTCAAAAATTACAGAAAAAAAGATTTGGTTACTAATGGGTTAAAATAGTTTTCAAAAATTAAAGAAAAAAAGATTTGGTTGCTAATGGGTTAAAATAGTTTTCAAAAATTAAAGAAAAAAGATTTGGTTACTAATGGGTTAAAATAGTTTTCAAAAATTAAAGAAAAAAAGATTTGGTTGCTAATGGGTTAAAATAGTTTTCAAAAATTTAAGAAAAAAGATTTGGTTACTAATAGGTTAAAATAGTTTTACAAAATTTAAAGAAAATAGATTTGGTTACTAATGGGTTAAAATAGTTTTCAAAAATTACAGAAAAAAAGATTTGGTTACTAATGGGTTAAAATAGTTTTACAAAATTAAAGAAAAAAAAGATTTGGTTACTAATAGGTTAAAATAGTTTTCAAAAATTACAGAAAAAAGATTTGGTTGCTAATGGGTTAAAATAGTTTTCAAAAATTACAGAAAAAAGATTTTGTTACTAATGGGTTAAAATAGTTTTCAAAAATTACAGAAAAAAAGATTTGGTTACTAATGGGTTAAAATAGTTTTCAAAAATTACAGAAAAAAAGATTTGGTTGCTAATGGGTTAAAATAGTTTTCAAAAATTTAAGAAAAAAGATTTGGTTACTAATAGGTTAAAATAGTTTTACAAAATTTAAAGAAAAAAGATTTGGTTACTAATAGGTTAAAATAGTTTTCAAAAATTACAGAAAAAAAGATTTGGTTGCTAATGGGTTAAAATAGTTTTCAAAAATTAAAGAAAAAAAAGATTTGGTTACTAATAGGTTAAAATAGTTTTCAAAAATTACAGAAAAAAAGATTTGGTTGCTAATGGGTTAAAATAGTTTTCAAAAATTACAGAAAAAAGATTTTGTTACTAATGGGTTAAAATAGTTTTCAAAAATTAAAGAAAAAAGATTTGGTTACTAATGGGTTAAAATAGTTTTCAAAAATTAAAGAAAAAAAGATTTGGTTACTAATGGGTTAAAATAGTTTTCAAAAATTAAAGAAAAAAAGATTTGGTTGCTAATGGGTTAAAATAGTTTTCAAAAATTAAAGAAAAAAAGATTTTGTTACTAATGGGTTAAAATAGTTTTTAAAAATTAAAGAAAAAAAGATTTGGTTACTAATGGGTTAAAATAGTTTTCAAAAATTAAAGAAAAAAAGATTTGGTTACTAATGGGTTAAAATAGTTTTCAAAAATTAAAGAAAAAAAGATTTGGTTGCTAATGGGTTAAAATAGTTTTCAAAAATTAAAGAAGAAAAGATTTGGTTACTAATGGGTTAAAATAGTTTTCAAAAATTAAAGAAAAAAAGATTTGGTTACTAATGGGTTAAAATAGTTTTCAAAAATTAAAGAAAAAAAGATTTTGTTACTAATGGGTTAAAATAGTTTTCAAAAATTAAAGAAAAAAAGATTTGGTTGCTAATGGGTTAAAATAGTTTTCAAAAATTAAAGAAAAAAAGATTTGGTTACTAATGAGTTAAAATAGTTTTCAAAAATTAAAGAAAAAAAGATTTGGTTGCTAATGGGTTAAAATAGTTTTCAAAAATTAAAGAAGAAAAGATTTGGTTACTAATGGGTTAAAATTGTTTTCAAAAATTAAAGAAAAAAAGATTTGGTTACTAATGGGTTAAAATAGTTTTCAAAAATTAAAGAAAAAAGATTTGGTTACTAATGAGTTAAAATAGTTTTCAAAAATAAAAGAAAAAAAGATTTGGTTACTAATGGGTTAAAATAGTTTTCAAAAATTAAAGAAGAAAAGATTTGGTTACTAATGGGTTAAAATAGTTTTCAAAAATTAAAGAAAAAAGATTTGGTTACTAATGGGTTAAAATAGTTTTCAAAAATTACAGAAAAAAAGATTTGGTTGCTAATGGGTTAAAATAGTTTTCAAAAATTAAAGAAAAAAGATTTGGTTACTAATGGGTTAAAATAGTTTTCAAAAATTACAGAAAAAAAGATTTGGTTGCTAATGGGTTAAAATAGTTTTCAAAAATTAAAGAAAAAAAGATTTGGTTACTAATGGGTTAAAATAGTTTTCAAAAATTACAGAAAAAAAGATTTGGTTGCTAATGGGTTAAAATAGTTTTCAAAAATTACAGAAAAAAAGATTTGGTTACTAATGGGTTAAAATAGTTTTCAAAAATTAAAGAAAAAAAGATTTGGTTGCTAATGGGTTAAAATAGTTTTCAAAAATTAAAGAAAAAAGATTTGGTTACTAATGGGTTAAAATAGTTTTCAAAAATTAAAGAAAAAAAGATTTGGTTGCTAATGGGTTAAAATAGTTTTCAAAAATTTAAGAAAAAAGATTTGGTTACTAATAGGTTAAAATAGTTTTACAAAATTTAAAGAAAAAAGATTTGGTTACTAATGGGTTAAAATAGTTTTCAAAAATTACAGAAAAAAAGATTTGGTTACTAATGGGTTAAAATAGTTTTACAAAATTAAAGAAAAAAAAGATTTGGTTACTAATAGGTTAAAATAGTTTTCAAAAATTACAGAAAAAAAGATTTGGTTGCTAATGGGTTAAAATAGTTTTCAAAAATTACAGAAAAAAGATTTTGTTACTAATGGGTTAAAATAGTTTTCAAAAATTACAGAAAAAAAGATTTGGTTACTAATGGGTTAAAATAGTTTTCAAAAATTACAGAAAAAAAGATTTGGTTGCTAATGGGTTAAAATAGTTTTCAAAAATTTAAGAAAAAAGATTTGGTTACTAATAGGTTAAAATAGTTTTACAAAATTTAAAGAAAAAAGATTTGGTTACTAATAGGTTAAAATAGTTTTCAAAAATTACAGAAAAAAAGATTTGGTTGCTAATGGGTTAAAATAGTTTTAAAAAATTAAAGAAAAAAAAGATTTGGTTACTAATAGGTTAAAATAGTTTTCAAAAATTACAGAAAAAAAGATTTGGTTGCTAATGGGTTAAAATAGTTTTCAAAAATTACAGAAAAAAGATTTTGTTACTAATGGGTTAAAATAGTTTTCAAAAATTAAAGAAAAAAGATTTGGTTACTAATGGGTTAAAATAGTTTTCAAAAATTAAAGAAAAAAAGATTTGGTTACTAATGGGTTAAAATAGTTTTCAAAAATTAAAGAAAAAAAGATTTGGTTGCTAATGGGTTAAAATAGTTTTCAAAAATTAAAGAAAAAAAGATTTTGTTACTAATGGGTTAAAATAGTTTTTAAAAATTAAAGAAAAAAAGATTTGGTTACTAATGGGTTAAAATAGTTTTCAAAAATTAAAGAAAAAAAGATTTGGTTACTAATGGGTTAAAATAGTTTTCAAAAATTAAAGAAAAAAAGATTTGGTTGCTAATGGGTTAAAATAGTTTTCAAAAATTAAAGAAGAAAAGATTTGGTTACTAATGGGTTAAAATAGTTTTCAAAAATTAAAGAAAAAAAGATTTGGTTACTAATGGGTTAAAATAGTTTTCAAAAATTAAAGAAAAAAAGATTTTGTTACTAATGGGTTAAAATAGTTTTCAAAAATTAAAGAAAAAAAGATTTGGTTGCTAATGGGTTAAAATAGTTTTCAAAAATTAAAGAAAAAAAGATTTGGTTACTAATGAGTTAAAATAGTTTTCAAAAATTAAAGAAAAAAAGATTTGGTTGCTAATGGGTTAAAATAGTTTTCAAAAATTAAAGAAGAAAAGATTTGGTTACTAATGGGTTAAAATAGTTTTCAAAAATTAAAGAGGAAAAGATTTGGTTACTAATGGGTTAAAATAGTTTTCAAAAATTAAAGAAAAAAGATTTGGTTACTAATGAGTTAAAATAGTTTTCAAAAATAAAAGAAAAAAAGATTTGGTTACTAATGGGTTAAAATAGTTTTCAAAAATTAAAGAAGAAAAGATTTGGTTACTAATGGGTTAAAATAGTTTTCAAAAATTAAAGAAAAAAGATTTGGTTACTAATGGGTTAAAATAGTTTTCAAAAATTAAAGAGGAAAAGATTTGGTTACTAATGGGTTAAAATAGTTTTCAAAAATTAAAGAAAAAAAGATTTGGTTACTAATGGGTTAAAATTGTTTTCAAAAATAAAAGAAAAAAAGATTTGGTTACTAATGGGTTAAAATTGTTTTCAAAAATTAAAGAAAAAAAGATTTGGTTACTAATGGGTTAAAATTGTTTTCAAAAATTAAAGAAAAAAAGATTTGGTTACTAATGGGTTAAAATTGTTTTCAAAAATTAAAGAAAAAAAGATTTGGTTACTAATGGGTTAAAATTGTTTTCAAAAATTAAAGAAAAAAAGATTTGGTTACTAATGGGTTAAAATAGTTTTCAAAAATTAAAGAAAAAAGATTTGGTTACTAATGGGTTAAAATTGTTTTCAAAAATTAAAGAAAAAAAGATTTGGTTACTAATGGGTTAAAATTGTTTTCAAAAATTAAAGAAAAAAAGATTTGGTTACTAATGGGTTAAAATTGTTTTCAAAAATTAAAGAAAAAAAGATTTGGTTACTAATGGGTTAAAATAGTTTTCAAAAATTAAAGAAAAAAAGATTTGGTTACTAATGGGTTAAAATAGTTTTCAAAAATTAAAGAAAAAAGATTTGGTTACTAATGGGTTAAAATAGTTTTCAAAAATTAAAGAAGAAAAGATTTGGTTACTAATGGGTTAAAATAGTTTTCAAAAATTAAAGAAAAAAAGATTTGGTTACTAATGGGTTAAAATTGTTTTCAAAAATTAAAGAAAAAAAGATTTGGTTACTAATGAGTTAAAATAGTTTTCAAAAATTAAAGAAAAAAAGATTTGGTTACTAATGGGTTAAAATAGTTTTCAAAAATTAAAGAAATAAAGATTTGGTTACTAATGGGTTAATAAAATCATTTTCAAAAATTAAAGAAAGACAGAAAAAAAGGACAAGAAAAATAAATATAGGAATGCCTAGTGTGGGGTGCCCTTTTCTCTCTTTTCTCTTCACTGCAACCTCTTTCCCACAGAATAGACGTGGTGAGCCTGTCTCTGCTTTATCGTTATTTTCATGGCAAGTGCTTGTCTGAGCTCCAATCTATGGTCCCACCTCGCCAAACTTTCCCGAAAAACAGTCGTCTAGCTGAAACTACTACCAATAATTTCCCTCACTCTTTATCTGTGCCTAAACCTAAACGTAGATTCCATGAACAAAGCTTTTTTCCTAGAACTGCACTGAGAATAAGGGTTAATGAGTGTACAATAGTCAATGGGACAATATCATAGTAATCGTTAGTATTGGGGATTGGGTAAATTGGATTACTTAAAGGGAACGGCTCATGAAGAACTTGTTTACATTGGACTTGAAGACAACCATATTGTAGTCAGTTGGAAAGCAGGAAAACGGAACAGAGTTCCACAGGCGTGCAGTTCTAAGAAAGAAGCTTTGTTCATGGAATCTACGTTTAGGTTTAGGCACAGATAAAGAGTAGGGGAAATTATTGATAGTGGTTTCAGATAGACGAGTGTTTTTCGTGAAAGTCAGGCCGGGGGGACCATAGATTAGAGCTCAGACGAGAACTTGCAATATCATTATTTTCATGGTTCGACTGAGCATCTGACATAACATTTTCTATTACTTTCTATCTGTGCCTTAAACTAAAAGAAAAGTTCATGAGCAGAATTTTTTCCCTAGAAGTACCCATCCATGGGGCACAATACCGTGGAGCTGCTTTACAGCTGACTATAACATGGTTGTTTTCAAATCTAATGTAAGCAAGTTCTTGTTGAGCCGTCACCTTAAGTAATCGAATTCTACTCGATTTCCACAATTATCGATTATCTCACTGTTGTCTCATGATGACGTAAACACCATATGATTATTATCCGTCGCTCATTTCTTGATGGTAAACAAAGACGGGGGCGGTGAAGGGTTGATTGATTAAGATTATAATGAGGAGTGATAAGTTGAAATGGAACTCAGTCTAGTGTATCGGCAACAGTGCAAAACAGTTAACTGTCGCGAGATAAATCTTTCACTTCTGTCATTATCTTGGTAACTACTAGTGTTGGGACGATTAATCAGAATTGGAATTGGAAAAATCAGGGGTATCGGAATCAGAAAAAGGTGACTATTTTCCGATGCCAAAAACGATCTTTTAATTGATTTTTTTTTTTTAACATAATTTTCCATTGCTGGTACTTATGATAGATATTTATTGATTTTTTTTTTTTTTTTTTTTTTTTTTTTTGCTGATAATGAAACGATAAATATTTATCGATTTCAAACTTCAAGCGAAATCAAATCTATATATCACCCCTTCCCCAAAAATCTACTTTTAGGTTGTCGGGAATATATGCACCTGTTACATAGGGCTTTATGGTAATCCGAAAAAAAACAACAAAAAAAACACTATTGTTCAATATTTAGAAATTTTAAAAGAATCAATATCGAAAATTTAGAACAGAATGGGGAATTATCTCGGAATCGGAGAAAATATTGGAATCGTGATAACACAAAAGAATATTTCTACAGTTGTGCTAGCAATCCGCCTTAGATGGTCCAGCTAGAAAACGAAGATCTTCGCGGCATAGTACTGACAATGCCTGTTGTTCCGGCCCCAGTCGGTTGAGAGGAGGTTGAACTTCAAAAAGTAATATGTGTTGGGCTGTTTCTGTTGCTGTTGGTGCATCCGTTGTTGTTGCTGTAGTTGTTGCCATTTCGAGATAATGTTCGCATTTCCTATCCTAATTTCAGACGTAAACGAATGTGGTTATAAAAATGGCGGATGTTCGTATAAATGTTTCAACACGATCGGTTCATTCAAGTGTACTTGTAATAAGGGGTTCTATCTTCTTGAAGACAAAAAAACTTGTTCAGGTAAGTGGATATATCTACTACAATACTAAATGTGAATCCATCAACGTTGGTTAACTTTTATTTCTAATATATATATATATATATATATATATATATATATATATATATATATTTAAATAAGGGAGTAGTCACCAACAATGTGTATTTTTTAACATTATTTTATTATTCCGTGTCTTGGTTTTTCATTGAGAATTATGTTTGGATCATTGTAATAATGTTTTTAAGTCATTGAAATCGTTTTTACGCGCGTTTCAGACGGTCTGTGATACATCCTCGTCAGAAATTATTTTCAAATGTGTTGGAGATGTAAAAATGGCGATTTTCGTAGTTAATTTGAAGTTTTTCCAAGGGGTGGAGGCTTGTAAGTGTTTATTATTCATTGGTATGCTGAATTTTTATTGCTCTTTTATTGGGCTTGTCCAGGGAGACGTTGACCTGGCTGTAGTCGCTATCTCTTTCTGCTAATGTTTTTTCCTTTTCCTTTAGGGTGGGGTAGGGTGTGTGTGTGTGTGTGTGTGTGTGTGTGTGTGTGTGTGTGTGTGTGTGTGTGTGTGTGTGTGTGTGTGTGTGTGTGTGTTTATGTGTGTGTGTGTGTTTATGTGTGTTTATGTGTATGTGTGTGCGCGTGTGTGTGTTTGCTTTTATTGGTTTGGGAATGTGTATATTGTTTTATAAAATTTTGGTGTTATTTGCTTCTTTAGGAAGGTGGCTGTGGTCCGAGGTCGTTACTAATGAGTATGTGTGGGGAGGGGGGGACTAGCTCTTCTGAAATATGATATTTATTTTTTGGATTCTTGGATTTTAGTATTGTTATTTTTCGTTTTAGTCTTTTCGGGTATTCCTTATATTATGTTTGTTTAGAAAGAGGGGTGTATTTAAAATAGGGGATTTTTTAATGTTTCTATTTATTTGTCTCCCCATGTGGGTATGGCCAGACCCAGGATCGGTTCCTAGTGTAGGGAAGATTTTGTTTCCCAGAGGAGGGCACTGGAGGGGGTATATGTATGGGAGGGGGATGCTAGAAGGGATGATAGTCGTTTCAGTCATGAGTGGGTTCTCCTCCACTGACTGAGGAGGGAGCGAGGTGTTGGAACAGATATTATATTATGATTCTAGGTGTCTCCTAGTGTTGTTGGTTTCGAGGTTAAGTAGGGTTGGTATTGTTCAGTGTGTTGTATTAGAGATAGGGGTATTATGTCTGTGTGTGGTTGTATGCGCGCACGTGTGTGTGTTTTAATGTGTCGGTTCTGATTTATGTGTGGGTGTGTATATGTGTATGTGTATGGGTGTGCATGCAAGTGTACCTTGCATTTCATGTTTTTGTGTGATGGTATTAGATTCTGTTCAGTTCAGGAGTGAATCTGGTTATGAAGTTTTTTTTCCTGTGTAAGTAAATAAAAATAATTGTCTGTTTGGAAGATTGGCATTATTTTGAAGCTGTTTCCACTGCATGTGTGTACGTGTTTTGAAACATAGAGGTGTCTGTTATCTGCAATTTTGATGTTGCTCTTATGTAAGGCCACTCAATTGCTGAAATTGTTGGTGGCGCCTATGTAGGATTTGTTGCATGTTGTGCATCTTAGTGCATATACTACATTTCTGGAGGTGCAATTTAGATCCTTTTTTATTTTGAATGTTTGTGCTGGGTTTTTGAATGTGTATGTTATCAATTGTTTATTGAATCTGGGGTGTAAAGTCTGTGTATGTTTGTCAATCCAATATGCGATAGCTTCTTTTCCTAGATTGTGTGGGATATTGCTATATAGGCTGCTAACATCGAATGTGGCTAGTATAGTCCCATCGTCTACTGTTTGTGGTAGGGAACTAAGGAAGTGTGTGTTATCTCTTACAAAACTTCTGACTAGATTGGTGAAGGGCTGTAATAGTATATCTATTAGATTGCTAAGTCTGCTTGTTGGGCATGATGGTCCTGCTACTATTGGTCTGAATGTGAGGTCGTTGGGGTTTGGGGTGCTTATATATTCCGACTTTTGTATGTTGATGGCAAGTCTTACCTGGTTATATTTGTGTATTTTGGGTAGCCCATAGAAGATGTTTGTTTTTGTTGTGAAGTTTGTAAGGAAGTCTTTTTCTTTTTTAGTTAATGTACTATTGTATGTTGTGCAGAGTTTTGTTATTTTAGATATGGTTGTGTCGTCTATGTTAGAGCTATATATATGGAACCTTTTACTAGTCAAAGACATATGACACGTATACAAACCCTTTTTCTCTTTCTCTCTCTCTCTCTTTCTATCCCTCTCTCTCTCTCTCTCTCTGTCTCTCCCTCTATTTCTATCCCTCTCTCCATCTATTTCATATACCTGGCTAAACAACCAAAAGTAGCCAAAACTTTAAAAACCTACAATTGAAATTCCTCCTCTCCTTACCCCCCCTTTTACCATCCTCTCCCCCTCCCCCTCCCTATATCCATATATCTCCACCTACGCCTACCTGAATCTGCTACCCCCTCACACACACTACAATCTAATGTATTTTAACCTTCAAAACTTAAATATTGTCGATACCCGTCTCCCTCCCCCTTATTATCTCTTAACCCCCCCTTTTTTTCTCTCGTATTTCCTCTAAAACACTTCTTCCAAATATTAACAACCATTTCTGTAAGTTCTGACGAGGCTGTTGGATCGTAAACATGGTCCAACATCCGGAGCATATGTCACCAAACAGATAAAACTGTAATAAAAAAATAAAACACATATTTGCTCTGCAATAGTATTGAGCACTCTCTTCAGGTTTTTACTAATTACCAGTTTGACTATATATATATATATATATATATATATATATATATATATATATATATATATACTGAACCAGACAAAATAGACTTTTGTTCCGCATCTTGTAATCGTTTACGTAAACAGCCGGAGATGCTGAAGGGCTTAACTAATCACAATGCTTGAGAAGCAGACGACAAATTTACATGTAAATTGAATAACTTTTAACATTCTTAGTAGGCAGACATCTACTAAATGTAAGACAAAAAGTTCAGATAAGTCTTCCGTCACACGCAAACATAATAATACATACATACATACAAAGATAGGTAATTATATATATATATATATATATATATATATATATATATATGCATATATATAGTTCATTATTTCATTTCATATGAACCAGAAGATTCTGTTTGTGAACATTGGTTTCCCTATATTTTACCTAGTTAAAGATTTTTTTCTAGAAAGACGTCGGGTACTTACCTGAGGGACCACGTATATGTTGCCAACATCCTTCGTGAAAGTGGTTCTTTGGAACGAGCTGGATTCAAACTTGGCACACCTATATTGGTAGCCCATGTCGTTAACTATTTAACCACCACCATCTCCCTACATTCAGTAAAAATTATTTTATATTATTTAATAGTTATTCCGATATTATTTGATAGTTAAAGAGAATTTATACTTTTACTGTAATTAGCTCTTCTTTCGCCGAGACAAAGAGCTATTTAAAAGAAAGATGGCCGCCAGAATAAAACAGAAATATTCATGCTTTCGTTATGGGAATTGGATTTAATGTAAGTTGCTTGTTTTTTTTTTTTTTTGTTGTTGTTTTTTTTTTGCTCACTTTTATACAAAGTATTTTTACTTGCTTATAATGGATTCAATTATTTCAAATTATGTATATTTTCTTATTTCTGTTTTCCTCTATTTGCTTCCAAAACGTACCCCCGGCAGACATCAACGAATGTTCGGCTGAAAATGGTAATTGCGAACAGATTTGCCAGAATCAGATCGGCGGTTATATCTGCTCATGTCACCTGGGATATGTCATCCGACTGGACAATCGAACCTGTGCGGGTAAGAAATTGTTTTCATAAGTATCCACTATTTAAGTTTAGCCCTGTTATAGGAAACGACAGCGACATGAAGTGTTGTATTTAAGTATCGATTCATGATTGGGCAATATTCCAAAGCAGGGTTGTTTTTAACCAATCACAGTCGCAAATTATTCACCTCCTTAATTTTACACGTACTGTAAAAACTCAAACACAGCTTTCATTTTCTTTTCCACTTTTTTTTCCATAACTAATGCACAGGTCACGTTCCTACTTCTATACTAGACCTCTAAAACGAAGACCAACGGCGAGCGCAATATTCGTAGCAGTCATAAATAATAACTTATTTTCTCTTACGAAGTAGAGATTTTTATTCTTGGCCTCAACAGAATTAGAGCATTCCTGTAATGATCTGCCCCCTGATGATTGTGGTGTTATGCTAGTTCTGTACCATCCTAGGAGGTCCACCATCCAAGGATTTGCACTCTCTCTCTTTGAGAAGGTGTTGATTTATTGCTAATCGCCTGGGCGCACTTCTGACGGAATTCCGACGGGGCTGCCCAGGCATGTTTTGCAGGTGAGAATGGTCCTCTTCAAGGGCGCTGACTTCTCAATTCAACTTTCCGACCCTGGTGTCTAAGTTCTTGCAGTGGGAGAGAACTAAATACCCCCCACACCACTAAAAGATTTGATTACACACTGACCAATTAGCTTACAAGGCACATTAATTTCATATGTCCCTTGGATAAGAATTTCAATTTTTTTTTTTTTTTTTTTGAGAATTACGCTCGGCAGCAGAGAGAACTCTGGAATAAACGAGGAAAGACTCCCCTTATTCCGCTATACGTTGTAGTCTACATTGCACTGTAGAGAATCCACTGTTGAATTTTTATAAAATAATTTTTATATAATAACTTGAATTAAAGTTTAAAATATATTTAAGGAGAACCATTTATTTCGAACGCACCCCTGTCATATCAAAGAGCCTACTGTTGATTTTATATGCCGGGCCTTTCTGCTTGCGCGTTAATAAAACTTCTCAAATGCACTTGTGATGTGAGGTTATATAAGGCGTTAACTTTAGTCAAAATCGCCTGTTCCTTCTTTTATTGGATTTTTTTTCGATTATCGAGTACCGATACATATCGAAGAACTTTCAATAGAAAACCTATCTAAAAACACTGCCAGGCACATAAAGTGCAGTGTGAAATTTCAAAAAAAATCGGCCCAGCCAGTTAGGAGTCCATAGGGAACAGACTCGCGCGCGCACACACAAACAAAGTTCCTCTTTTATATAATAGTAGATAGATTGGTTCAAATTAATATAGTTATTGTTAATGTCTATTTAACTCACCGAAGCAAATAAATTGTGTGTGTGTTTTTTTGTTTGTTTTTTGCTGCTGCTGCTACTGCTGCTGCTGCTGCTGCTGTTGTTGCTGACAGGAGCAGCAGCAAAAACGTCACCATACTTCGAAAAAAATGATCTCCAGTAAAATAACCCGTTCGCGCCCAAAGTCCTGTTTTTATTTTTTAGGACTAGAAAGCTAATCAGCTATATTTCTGCAACATCCGTATTTTTCAAAAATATTTATAGTTAGTCACAAAGATTGGAATGTTTTGGTCAAATAGTACAATTTGTAACACCAATGACTCAATTTTCATCATACAATGAAAGTCTAGTGTAGAAGGATACAATCAGGGATTTTTTTTTTGGGGGGGTTGTCTTGTTTTTACTGTCATCTCACCCAAAACAAGAAACAGTGCCACTTGGAATTAAGGAGCTACTATTTGGTACCAAATCTACAGGGACACTATCTAGGGAGTTGAGCAGCAAGATGTCTGTTTATATTACACTCAAACTTCTGTTTGTCAATACAGCCAGGTAGCCGCGAGGGAATTCCAAAGTCTAGTAGTTCGAAGTAAACAACTATTAGAATAGAAAGCTTTTTGACATTTAGGTATCTCTACAGGTGGGGGTGGAATTTTGCTGCTTGTCGGGTTAGTCAGGGGTATATACGTAGAAGGGAGTACAAGTGATTTGAGTTCGTCGGAGCACATTCCATTAAAATTCTTATAAAACAGGCATAAGGAAGCAACATTTCGGTGATGGGACAGAGGTTGGGGTTTGATTGATAGTGCTGGACCTATAAGGTTGGAGATTTTTTTTTTTTTTACCATGTTTAAAAGTGAGAGATAAGTGGCAGATGCGCTAGCCCAGATGTAGCTGAATACTCTATGCATGCGCAAATGGTGACTTTGTAAAGGTATATACTCTCAGATGTGAGTAATTTTCTAGCGCGGTAGAAAGACCGTACATTCTGCACAGCAGCCTTGGCAATGTCCTCACTGCATTTGTTCCAATTCATGTTGCTGTGAATGTTCAGCCGAGGAGTTTAAAGAGCTTTCAGCTAGCATATTGTCAATCATAGCAACTAGTGGTCGAGAAGG
>NC_136510.1:36628545-36678545 GCF_053919585.1 Euprymna scolopes
AGCAAGCCCCACTCTCCCCAATGGTTTACTTCTACTTGTGCAGCTGCCATTGCGCAAAGGCAGCATGCATACCACAGATTTAACCGACATAAGTCCAGTTCAAACAGACAGAAGTATATCATCTGGAAAAATACTTAACATAATTAAATCCTTTTTAGAGAAAAATCCAGGTTGTCCTCGACGGTCATATATCTAAACAATATGATATAAATGCAGGAGTGCCTCAGGAGTATATCCTTGGACCTCTATTATTCCTAATATTCATAAATGACCTCCCCGACAAAATTGTTTGTGAGATAGGTGTATATGCTGATGACACCACGCTCTATAACAGACACGACAGGAAAACAAATGAACACATATCTAAAGAAATGGCAAAAACACTAGAGGATGACCTCCGATCTGTAGTGGAATGGGGACAAAATTGGATGGTCATATTCAATGCTGCCAAGTCTAAACTTGTTTCCTTCAATAATTACAAGAAACCTCTACCACCAATAGCAATGGCCAAAGACTCATTATCTGAAAGTACATCTTTTAAACTCCTCGGCCTAACGTTCACAGGAAACATGAGTTGGAACAGATACATTGAGTATTGCCAGAACCGCTGCAAAGAAGGTAGGTTCTCTCTACCATGCTAAAAAACTACTAACGCCCAAAAGTATCCTGCACCTCTATAAGGCCACCATTCGCCCATGTATGGAGTATTGTTGTCATATTTGGGCTGGTGCATCTGCTACTAGTCTCTCGCTCCTGGACAAGGTTCAAAAGAGAGTCGCCAACCTAATAGGCCCTGAACTGTCATCTAAGCTTCAGACTCTGTCCCATCAACGAAATGTTGCATCCCTCTGCCTGTTCTACAAGTACGGTGAATGCTCTGACGAACTGCAAGCACTTGTACTCCTTCGACGTAAATACTCCCGACAGACCCGACAAGCAGCTAAATCCTACCCCTTCACAGTGGGGATCCCTAAATGTAAGAGAGCGTTCTACTCCAGTAGTTTCTTCCCCAGAACCGCTAGACTTTGGAACTCACTTCTGGGACCCTGCTTCCCCAACTGTACTGACATGCAAAAGTTCAAATGTAACGTGAACTGACATCTTGCTGCCCAACTCCCTGCATAGTACCCCTGTAGATTGTGTCCCTGATAGTAGCCCCCTACATCAAAGTGGCAATGCTTTGTTCGGGGTGAAAATATAATTTAAAATATATATATATATATATATATATATATATATATATATATATATATATAATTATTTACTATAATAATTATTAAATACACACACTAGTGTTTTATCCTTTCGGGAATCATCAGTGCAGAGTGTCACGATTAACACCGGTCGATAGATTCGAACCCGGCAAAAGAAGCAACCTCTGGCTTCATTAACAAGGACCAATTCGGCCACCGTTATCCGCAAGAAATACTGTTAAAATTTAAACATTTATTTTTAAATGTTTTAAACGTCTGTTAGAGTGATCTAATCATTATATTATGATCAGCGCATAAGAGCTAAATTGACCGCCTTTAGTTCAACTGAAAGTGCTCAACGATAAGAAACGAGTTTCTTAAAGGGGCTGACATAATTATTTACTATAATAATTATTAAATAACTGCAGACACTAGTGTTTCATCCATTCCGGAATCATCAGTGCAAGGTGCTACGATTAACACCGGTCGATATATATATATATATATATATATATATATATATATATAAGCGTACTGCCCTAGCCTCCCTTCCATAATCCAGTACGTTGTATATACGTTCAGTGATTACAATAAGAATATCTACAGTGAAACAGGCTTGCTTCAATCAATACTGTTGGTCCAAAAGAGGTTTAGTATCAATGAGGTTGTAGACTAGTGCTTGATTGATTAAGGACTTTAAAATTTTGGCGAAGAGAGAGGGGGGGTTAATGGGACGATAATTGAGTGGATCAGTTCTTTCGCCAGAATTCTTAAAAACAGGTGCCACAGAAGCAATTTTCTATCAGTTAAGAAAGGAAGATTCGGTAAGGAATTTGTTGAAGGATTTGGAGAGAACTGGGGTAACCTCGGCGAGGGATATTTTAATAGTATAACAGTAATCAGATCGAGCCCACATGCATTCGAGGTTTTTTACATCACGAACATGGGAAGGGTTGATTTTCAGATCATCGAGCGTGGCTTCTATCCGTAGAAGGGAATTTGAGAGGGAGTGGTTTGTTGTGTCTCAAGTGGAGTTGAAGGCAAACCTTTGAGCAAGCAGGTTAGTCTTCTCGGTTGCCGTGCATACCATCTTATTGTCCATTATTTACTACACTGTTATAAATTTTCTAAATATCGCGAATTTCTTATTTCTGCAACTCAATGCGACTTCTGGTGATTTTTGTATGTTTTTTCTTGGTTTTGATTATTTTACTCTTACAATTATTTGTAGTTTCCATATACTTTTGTCTATTTGTATTTATGTCGGATAAGTCTGTGGGATGCATGCTTCCTTTGAGCAATGGCAGCTGCACAAGAAGAAATGAACCACTGGGGGGGGGAGTGGGGTTTGCTATGGAACTTCCGTGTTGAACCATGTGCTTCAATTGCTGCTTTGAACAATTCAGTAGACTTATTTGCACACTGTTCCACATGAAGTAAAAAGATACTACTCCCTGGGACATCTCTGATGAGATCTCTGATGACTACCCAGTCAGCCTTCTTGACGTACCTTGTCGTTTTGAGGCATGGCTCCTAAACTTGGGGCCGAGAGTTTAGTGTGATGTCTACAAATATTATAACGTGATCAGTATTTCTGAGTGAGATATGGAAATATATTACACAATCATCAGAACTCTGTAATTTATTCAATTTTTTCCATATATATATATATATATATATATATATATATATATATATATATATATATATTCCATATATATATATATATATATATATATATATATATATATATATATATGTATACTAGCAAAAGTACCCGTCGTTGACTGGGTTCAAAAACAGCATACAGAAAATGGACTCTGATTTATGAAAGTATGATAGGTTATGAAAAGGAAGGGTTGTAAAGAGATTATATGGAGGTCAGGTGCGAACGAACACCCCATAATTTTATTATACCATATTTCTTCAAACTGAAACATAATTATCAAAGTGTACTTACGCAGATAGATATGAAAAGTCTTTATTAAAGTGTGTGTCTATTTCCATTCTATGGAGGTCGGGCGCGAATGCAGACCCCACAATTTTATTATACCATCCATATTTAAGTTAAAACATACTTATCAAATTATTCTTATGTACACCTATATCAAAAACACTTGTAAACGTTTTTCTTTAATTTTTAAATTTTTTATTTCCATACTTTGTGAACCAGGCAAGAACGCAGATCCCACAATTTTAATGGACCACCGTTCTGCCAGATCAAACATACCCATTCCTGTGTCTTGATACATCTTCTATGATTATATGTAATCAGTTTTTTAAAATAGTCAACCATATAGGAGCCTATTCGTGACCAGACACACACACACACGCACACACACACACATTCAGCTTTATATATATATATATATATATATATATATATATATATATATATATATATATATATATATATATATATACAGTGATGATCATATTTATTGGCACGGTAAAATAAAAGTTAAATTTTGTCTAATAAATTCTAAAAAAGGGATTAAATTAAAGAAAATAACAAAGTATATTATGTATTTTTAACTGGCCTTTCCGATGCAGCAATCGGATTTTAGAAAAAATAAATAACAAAGTTACAACAAACATAATTGCAAAAAACCCTTGTTCAAAATTATTGGCACGATTTATTTAATAATCAATTGTATAGCCTTTGGCCTTGATTACCTTCCTCAGTCGCTTTTCATAGTTTACAACCAAGTTGTTGCACTCTTCAGTAGTAATTTTAGCCCACTCTTCCTGACAATAATCCTCCAATTGAATAAGATTCTTAGGCTTCCTTTGCATTACCCTCAATTTTAATGTTCTCCATAAATTTTCAATTGGATTAAGGTCTGGGCTTTGTGATGGCCACTCCAAAACATTAATATGATTGTCCTCAAGCCATTTCTTAGTCAGTTTAGCCGAATGCTTTGGGTCATTATCTTGCATGAACCACCAACGACGACCAAGTGAGAGCTCTTTAGCAGAGTCTTTCAGGTTTTCATCCAATATTTTAACATAATCTTCCTTTTTTATGCTACCTGTGACCTTAACAAGTCGCCCTGGTCCAGAGGCAGCAAAGGATCCCCAAAACATCAAACTGCCTCCACCGTGCTTCACTGTGGGTATGGTGTTCTTAGGCAGGAAAGCTTCGCCAGATTTTCTGTAAATATAAGACACTTTATTATGGCCAAATAACTCTATTTTCGTTTCGTCAGGCCATAGAACACGTTTCCAGAATGCAACATCTTTATCAATATGACGTTTTGCAAAGGCTAGCCTTGCTTTCAGGTGCATAGGCTTCAATAAGGGAGTCTTTCTCGGACGACATGCTTTTAAACCAGCTCTCTTCAAAACTCTACCAACTGTATGTCGAGATACATTCACTCCAGAGGTGCTCTGTTCATCAACAATCTCCCCAACAGAGATCCTTGGGTTTTGTTTTACTTGTCGAACAATTTTCCGTTCATCTCTTGGGGAAAGAATCCTTTTTCTCCCTCTACCCTCTAAACTCATAACGTGGCCTTGCGATTTGAACTTGTTTATTATGGCTCTAACAGTGGATTTGGGAAGGTTTAGCTTCTTTGAAATCTTATCATAGCCCTCCCCATTGGTATGGCATGCTACAACAAGCTTCCTGACGTCTTCGCTGTGTTCCTTAGTTTTAACCATGGCGATTGAAAATTATAATTTAGTCACTTATAATAGTTTAAATAAATCGCTATCTAAAAATTATCTGAAAAAAATTATTCACTGAATTAGCGTTAAACAAGCATAATATGGCTATAAAAAAACTTCAGAAAGCACGTAAACCGGAAATTGATTGATATTATACTGATACTAAAAGAAAAACAAAGCCGTGCCAATAATTTTGAACAAGGGTTTTTTGCAATTATGTTTGTTGTTCCTTTGTTATTTATTTTTTCTAAAATCCGATTGCTGCATCGGAAAGGCCAGTTAAAAATACATAATATACTTTGTTATTTTCTTTAATTTAATCCCTTTTTTAGAATTTATTAGACAAAATTTAACTTTTATTTTACCGTGCCAATAAATATGATCATCACTGTATATATATATATATATATATATATATATATATATATATATATATATATATATATATATATATATATATATATATATATATAATCAGATAAAAGAGAAAGATTTCATCAGCTCAGCCGTTGCGTTTTTTCTGACTACTTTCTGCCTGTGTGGCAATATCATGACATGCATTCCTACTTCTAATTCTTTTTTATTTTCATATTCCATCTCTGATTAGTATTATAGCAAATACCGTTTTTAATGGGGTTTTTTTTTACAAAGTTACAGAAAATCTTGATGAAAATGCAGCATCCAACGTCTGTTATGATTTTTATCTTTCTTCTTCCTTTTGATATATTTTTGAAGACAAGAACGAATGCCTCGAAGAAAGCAAACTTTGTGACCAGAAGTGCATCAACTCAATCGGATCCTACCGGTGTTTATGCAAAAGTGGCTTTACCCTTTTGCCGGACAAGCACAACTGCAAAGGTGAGAAATACAAAATCTTTTCCTCTTTGGTAAGTGTAACATTTTATGTTAAACAAACAGTTCGCACGTACGTACTTCTGCACGCGTGAGTTATCACCCGTGAACGGTCAAGAAACAAATCCACAAAACCCAGTCTTATTTACATACATGCGTGGTCGCTGATCTTCATTCTCCGATCGCCGCGTTTCCATGTGCTGGTCGCTGATCTTATTGTGGTTGCTGATCCTCTGTTCAACTCCAGACGAATCTACTCATGAATTAAAACACAATGGAGACTTGTTGGAGTTTCAAAGGTTTTATTTGGAGGAGGAGATACTAATATCTAATTATCTATATATTAATACGATAGTGTGTGTGTTATTTTGTGTCAAACTTACATCTGTCGTTTAATTGTTAAGATCTTGCATTTCTTGTAATAAATGATTTTACCAGAAATTCTTCATAAGCTTTGGTTTCGATTTCGATTAGAGCTGATGGCACTCAAGTCATCTATTTTTTTAATAAATAATTTTACCAAGAATTCTACATAAGTTTTGGTTTCGATTATAACTGAAGGAACTCAAGTTATATATATATATATATATATATATATATATATAGTTTTAGTTTCAGTTTTGATTAAAGCTGATGCATCCAAGCTTATGCACCCAAGTCATTACTTTTGAAATGACAACTTTATAATATATTAGAATCGATAGATAATTGACTCTAATATAATACATACAAAATCTGCACACATTAAAATATCATATTTAGGCGTATTTTACGACCAAGCTACGCTGGGCGTACCGGCTGGCTTAGATAAATACTTTTGCAAAAGAGCTACAATAATATCAGGGCGTCTCCATTTACGCTGAACATCCACAGAATGCCAACATCAATATATTACATGTGAAAGCGTTCACTGTGGAATTTCCACAGGTTCCGCTAATTCTGATTAATTCTTAACTTGTATTTCTAACTTAGTCTTAAGATGGTCGACGTCCGAGCTAAGTCTCGGGGCAACATCTACTTAGATTCTCTCTACATTTTCAGATGTATGTCAGCTGTCTCGTTTCCAGACTCTGACTGACTATAAACTCTGGCCCGTCCTGAGCACTTGACTTCATCTCACATATCGACGCCTGCATTTCTAGCGCGCTGTGTCAAGGGATCCAAACCTTGACCTCCCCTCCACTTCAACCACGCTCTGCAGCTGAGTCTATTTCCGGTTGCCACCCGATTATCTCCGCCGAAATTCATACTAGTTTAAACAATATCTACTTACTGGAGTATGGTCCTGGTGATGCTTTCTCCAGTCTCGAAAGACAAAGAATGCCCTTGTAGGGGTAGCTGCGCGTGTAATTGTAAAGCAAGGGTTTCACAATCCCTAACTGCACCTCTCCTGAATCGGCACTGTTTGAGTCTAGTGGCAAGGAGAAGTCCAGGACGACTGGAAACAATGCCGAGATAAACGAAGAGCACATACAGCACCTGAAAGTCCTAAATGGTCACCCATTTAGTACTAACCAGGTTCAACGTTGCTTAACTTCGGTGATCTAGCGGGAACTGGTGTGTCAACGTGATTATGCCGTATATAGTATGGTCCTATATATATATATATATATATATATATATATATATATATATATATATAGAGAGAGAGAGAGAGAGAGAGAGAGAGAGAGAGAGAGAGAGAGAGAGAACACAAGAACGCTTGTCTTTTATATATATTGGATGAGGTATAGATATCGCAATTCTGACATATTTGAAGTAAAGGTTGCATTGCCGATACGATGTGAGGCTAGTCTTAGTCGATTAGTAAGGTTCTATCATCCTCATCTGCTTTATCAATTATTATAAGAATGTGTATTGATTTTTTGTGAATTGTTATCCTCATCTTCATTGTTGTTGCTGTTGTTTCACCACGTTTCGGTCAGCTATTCCTCAGGCCTTCTTCAGGTAGTTAACTGCGTCGGGATAGGAATGGTGAGTCTTGTAACTGTATCCCTAGTAATTACTGTCTTCCGCAGTTGTTGTTGTCTCGCCACGTTTTTTTGCCAACTAATCCTCTGGTCTACTTTGCGTAGGACTGAAACCGATATCTTCAGATAATGCTCACCTGAAACTGTAGAAATTCACGCCTCTATTCACTGCGCCTCGGGCCCCGAATTGAATCAAACTTGATCGCCCGTCAAGGCCAGTGGCGCAGTGGATAGAGGCACTGAGTCTCTACAATACAAAGTATTGTGTGAAGATAGCCAAAACAACGTGATGATACAACAAACATGAAGATGAGGATAACCGTCTCTGCAAAAAAAAAAAAATCAATGCACAAATTATAAAAGGATTCTAAAAAATAAAATATTATAACAATATCTCTATCTATGATCATAAACGTTTTCTTTCTATTTACGGAGCAAGGTTATCAAGTTGTGGCGTTAAGAGATACCTAAAGGAAAGGTTTTCTGATGTTGTATTCAAATGTTATATATACGTCAGTAACGATTAAGTTAGCTAGTGGAGATTTTGACTAGGGTCACATTAAGTGCATAATAGTCAAACGGTAGACGGAACAGAGACATGAGGACATTACAGAATGCGGTTACGTCTATCAAGCTAGAAAAAATGTTTTTCAAATCAATCTCTTCGTGGAAGCCATGCAAATGAAACATCGCCAATAACATAGAGTAATCTAAGTGGAAGGTTACCTCGATGCATTTGTCAGTGTGCATCACTCATTTCAAGTCAAGAAGAAAATAAAACTTTTGTGAATTTTTTTTTTTTTTTAAATATTGGAGTGGAACAGGACAAGCACAAAGATATATAATCTCCTACATATAATATTTTGTTCGAAAAGAGAGGTGTAAAAATATAGGAGTTTGTATAGAAATATGTTACAATTTTGACCCGAGCAACGCCAGGTAGCTCTGCTAGTATTTAATAGAAATAACAAATGAAAGCTTTACACATAGTAGTTTTCATTCTTTCTTTTTAATAATCGTTTCTGCTTGCAGACGTTAATGAGTGCTTAACGAATAACGGAAACTGCAGTCACACCTGCGTCAACACGGATGGTTCATATAGATGTCAATGTCGTTCAGGTTTTACACTCAGACCGGATAAGCAAACATGCGAAGGTAAGTGCTATAATAATTAAATATGTAATACGAGTTCACAAGCTCCGCGAAAAATAACACAAAAAAATATGCATCGCCAGTGTTTGCACTAATCTATATATCTATAAAAATGAGAGAGAGAGAGTGTGTGTGTGTGTGTGTATGTGTGTGTGGACACTTCTTAACCTATATACTCAACGAATTTTTTATCTACAAACTTAAAAAGCCAAGTACGTCCAAGGATGGAATACTGTTGCCATATCTGGGCTGGAGCTGCAAAAAACAGCCTATCCTGCCTTGACAGAGTACAAAATAGAAATCGTGGCTTAGCGGGGGATGCCCTTTTCTCTACCCTGCAACCCCTCTCCCACAGAAGAGACGTTGTGAGCTTATCTTTGTTTTATCGTTATTTTCATGGCAGGTGCTCGTCTGAACTCCAATCTCTGGTCCCCCCTCGCCAATCTTTCACGAAAAACACCCGTCTAGATGAATCCACTGTGAAAAATTTTCCCCACTCTTTATCTGTGCCTAGATCAAAACGTGGATTCCATGAACAAAGCTTCTTTCTTAGAACTGCACGCCTGTGGAACTCTGTTCCGTCTGCCTGCTTCCCACCGGACTACAACTTGGATGTGTTCAAGTCCAATGTTAACAAATTCCTAATGAACCGCCCCCTTAAGTAAACACTTAATCACATCTCCACACTAACGTAATGTACTTGCAATAACCTTATCCCTGAGTGGCTTCCGGGCCTTGATAAGTGGTGATCACTGTGTAAAAAAAAAAAAAATTTGGTATATAGGATATTAAGACATATGGAAAACTTCTTAATTGATTTTCCTCCAGAAAAAGGGCTGCTAAGAAGTCAAAATTTAAAAATTGATACTTGGGGTTTATCGGATTTTTATCTGTTTGTAATCTGCTTCACGAGGTTTGAAACACTTTGTAAAGAACGTGGCAAGCTGGCCTAATGGTTATTGTACTTGACTCACTATCTTTAGATTTTGGTTTTGATTTCAGCTCGAGTATTAGTTTTTTGTTATTTACAAGAAGTAAACTGTTACATAATACTCGCACGCACATGTCTTAGTTTCTTTTTGTTTTTTTTTTGTTTTTTTGTTTTTTTTTCCTTTACTTCATTTTTTAAGGGAATTTAACGTTACTTTTAATACCGGGCAACGCCGAGTACATCTTCTAGTATTCATATAGAATAACGTCTCAATCGGTGAAATTAAAAAAAAAAAAAGAATTAAATAAAGAAAACATCTCAATATGGAAAATTATTTAAAAAAAAAAAGGAAAAAGAAACGTATCAATCCGTATAGAAAAAAAGGAAGGAGAAAATTTAAAAAAAGAAAAAAGAAAAAAAGAGTCTTTATATGGAAATAGAGTGAGAGATTTTATTCCGAATTATTTTCAAGGGCCGGTGATTGGCTTGCTATTTGCTTTTAAACCTTTACTAAGCACTTGAAATGATTTCATCTGGCACGGTTTGCAATCGCATTACGGGAGAGAAGTTCAGCCCCCCCCCGCTCTCTCTCTCTCTCTCTCTCTCTCTCTATATATATATATATATATATATATATATATATATATATAAAAGAAAGAAAGGGATGGAGAAGGATGAGGAGAAAAAGGAGTATGCACCTTGCACCTATACAAAATTGCCACCAACCTCTATTGCCTTTATGCAAGTCAATACGCAAAATAATTTCTCCACTTTTTCCTTATCTCCTCTTTTTTTCTTTTCTTTTTTTTCTCTCTCCTTCGTCGCCTTGTAGATTTGATAGTAACTTGAAATCCCTAATCTTCTGTCCTCCCACTTTTTCCCTTTGTTTTTCTTTATCTTATTGTCATTTTTTCTTCTTTCTCTCTTTCTCCTTTAGCTCTAACGTCCATGACGTATGTTGCAAAAAATTCTTAAATAACATAGTTTTTTTGTGAAATATGAAATATTAAAAACTAAGCTCTTTTTTTGTGAAATATGAAATATTAAAAACTAAGCTCTAGCCATATTTTGAACACTTTTGTAGTAAATAATGAAACACAAACTATATACGTAGTATTTTATTTTAATATATATAATATGGTACAGTAGAATCCCAGGATACGGTGGCCCTAGGATACGGTTTTTCCAGTTTACGATGTGGAATATGATGTTCTTTCCAGTCCCTGATTACGGTATTTGCCTCAACTTCCGGTGTTATATAATGTTATTTGATTATATGCATGTGTATTATATACTGTACTGTATTTTTTTACTAATTTTAAATGCCCTATCCCGAGGTTCTACTGTATATGGTTTCATGGCATAAGTATATATGTACTGAATTATGTTTCGCTAATTTCACATTAGTTATTGTTCGTCTATTTCCTTCGACAGATATCGATGAATGTGAAAATTCCCTCGATGGCTGCAATCAACTTTGTGTGAACTCTTTGGGCTCCTTCTCGTGTGCATGCAAGCCTGGTTATTACCTTTCCTCTGACTCGAAGACATGCATAAGTAAGTATTTTGTTAATTAAACTCTCTACCTGGACGTATGAACCAGCATCCAGTCATGGGTCTTACAGGCCATCCGTTGAACCGGATGCACCCATGGGACCAGTTCCGCCCGTTGTTGTTTGTTTATGTGTTTGTTGTAGTAGTGGTAGTGGTCGTGGTTTAAATTATGTTTGTTTGTTTATTTGTTGTGGTAGTGGGAGTTGTGTTAAATTACGTTGTTTGTTTGTTGTGGTGGTGGTGGTAGTGAGAGTGGTGTTAAATTACGTTGTTTGTTTATTTGTTTGTTGTAGTAGTGGGAGTGTTGTTAAATTACGTTGTTTGTTTGTTTATTTGCTTGTTGTGGTAGTGGGAGTGTTTTTAAATCACTTTGTTTGTTTGCTTGTTTGTTGTGGTGGTGTTAGTTGTCGTAGTGTAAATTACGTTGTTTGTTAGTTTGTTTGTTGTGGTAGTGGTAGTGGTCGTGGTGTTAAATTACGTTGTTTGTTTGTTAGTTTGTTGTGGTAGTGGTAGTTGTCGTGGTGTTAAATTACGTTGTTTATTGATATTCTATACTGTGAGGAAATAAATGTCATTGTTACAAAGAAAAAGGGGTCGAGTTATTACTTGTTCTATGTTCCTTGCGACGTACTCTGCTACAACGTGTTGGGTCTACGTTATACAACATGCAAAATTGACACATTTTCGGCTGTGATTGCGTTCTTTAGTTCAAGAATAATCTCTGGGTCGTTTTGATAATCCCACAGGTACAAATCTATCGGAGGAACATTCGATGAGTGTGAAGCCTATTCTGGATTATGCAGCCTACTGATGAGACAATTATCAAAGAGTCATCGCACATCATTGAAAGGTGATAAGTTGTGGATATCCATGACTGAAACTCAGACGCGCGTATGCAAATGCATGCGAAATGACGTCAGCGGTAGGGAAAAATAAAGACTTTAAAATGGGGATCACGTTAGGGACGTAAATAACGTTCGAGATCACGTGAGGAGCATGGATGGCGCTCGAGAAGACGATCACGTGAGAGACGTTCCATCGGTAATGAGTGAATGGGGAAACGAATGCCGTTGCAAAACAATACAAGCGAGTTGGAGTTCTTTCCTACTCTTTGTCTTCTTTTGCAATTGAGCATACAACGTGTTGGTTCCAGGTCACACTTGGACAAGGTGTAGCATCTGTTAGTTTTCCTCTGATATTCTAGAGGATTACCATACAGTGAGTAGATAGATTTCATCAGCTATGGTGAAGGCAATACACCTGGGAAAGGGCTCTGTAGAAAAAAAATCGGATAGAGAGAGCCATTGTATAATGATGGTGTCACAAACAAAACAGACACTTATAACTTGTCATAAGCCATCACAGAAGTAGTAAGGCTCAGAAAACTGTCATGAGAATGTTTGTGTCAGCGCGTAATCTGGTCTAATCGTAGTTAGTGAAACCTAATGGTTGTATTTCACAACAGATTGTGAATTTTATTAAAGATTTTATGGATGAGTGGAATTTTGGGATCTCACCCTGTGTAATCTTTTACGATGAAGTGTCAGTACAATGGTAACAATACGAAGGTACTAAAATACTAACGTTGCTTAGCAATGCATCTGGAGAATTTAGGATGCTTATGCGTGGATGATGCCTCGACATACTTCGGCAGCTTACGCAAATCGGCGGAATATGGCTAAATGCTCAGTCAATGCAGCTAACGACAGTTAATAAATTGTAAGAAAAATATTAGTTTTAATCGTGAAAAGATTTATATAAAAATAAATCCAAAGAGTATCCTTTTAGGAATAGCCGATAGATAACTGAAAATCTTCCCAAAAACGTAGCCTACCGTCCTGACCTTAAGAGAAAAAACGGGAGTAATAAAATAATTTTTTCGTAACCCCACTAAAAACTTCTTACAAAAGAAATGTTTTTGTTTGACGATACACATCTCTATCTCTACTATTATATAAAAGTCACTGTGTGTGTGTGAATTCTTTCCTCATAGGTTCCAAAACGGTTGAGCCTATCTTTTGCAAATTTCACGCAAAGCTAATTTATATGTCTGGCAGTGTTCTTAGATATGTTTTGTACAGAAATTTATCCGATAAGCATCGAAAATTGAAAATATCCGACCGTACAAGTAGCCTTTCTTTCTTATAGATAAAAAGACAACATTTTACAAGGGGATATTTTACGTTACACCGGCAAGGAAGATAATAAAACCTCAACGAATCATTTCTTCTTACAAAAACAGATTGATTGGCGCGTGACGGTACAGCTCAGTCGTAGAGCATTCGACTAAAGATAGAATTATCCCCTGTTCAAGCCCAGGTGCATCTCGTCATTTTATTTTAATTTTTTTCTTATTAATAAGTTCAATTTACGATGAAAAAAAAAAGAGGTAACATTGAAAAATTGCTGCAAATCATTTCCTGGTCTGCATACTTTAAAACTAAACATTAATCAGAAGTAACTTTTCCAGGGCATTCATCGTCAAGCCCAAATATCAGCTGACGTGATATTGTAAACACATACAGACGAAATTTGATGAACGATATTATATATTTTTCTTTTATTTATTTATTTATTTATTTATTTATTGCGAATTAGTCCACCTGGCAAATAATTTCTCGTAATATATAATATTCATTAGAGGATTGATTCTATAATACATACATATACAAGTTGCATGAATTAAAATATTATGTTTAAGCGTATTGTACGACCAGGCAACGCTGAGTGGTCAGCTTATTATTTTATTAAAAAAATATTTATTCATGAAACTTACCATCGGTTGATTATTATTATTATTATTATTATTATTATTATTATTATTATTATTTACTCACTAGGAGTAATCATAGGCCATCATCAGAAGATTTCACTTTGAGAACAACTTGTGGTGTTCTCTGAAGTCTGAGTGACAATAAGTCTTCCCAGATTTTCACTATTTTCCATCTGTTTCGAGAAACTTTGCAGATAGATTTGTGTTACCGCAACAACCGCTTACCATTGATTTCTCATTGGCGGCGAGCATTGGTCTTCACTGGAATTTGGGTGGCAATAAGCCTCCCCAAGGCTCCAGTTTCTTTTGCACTTATCCAGAGGAGTTCAAACTAGTGCTTTCTCTCCTCGGACTTTCCATCTTCCTTAACTCCTTCCTGACTTATTTGGTGTGGCGTCAGTTTATGGTGGCACACACACAGAAAAAATATTTTAAATATATAAATAATAATAATAATAATAATAATAATAATAATATTATTATTATTATTATTATTATTATTATTATTATTATTATTATTATTATTATCGGCTCACATGGAGCTTTCACACAAGTCAGCAAACGATCTAATTGGAGACCTGTGGTATTCTCTGGAAGCTGAGTGACAACAAGTCTCCGCAGACATTAGCTCTCTCCTCCTCCTCCTCCTTCGATAGCATTTGCAAATTAATTTGCATAATCACAACAGCCTCTTACCATTGATTTCTCGCTGGCAGTGGCCATTGGTTTATACTGGAATTTGAGTGGCACTAAGCCTCCCCAAGATCCTAGTTCTCTTCGCACTTGTCCAGCAGAGGTCTGGCCAGTGCTCCGTCCTCGGTCTTTTCATCATCCGTGACCCTTCTCGGCTCTTTGGTATCACTTTTTTTTGGGGGGGGGACAGTGGTGAAACAATGGAGATATGCATGATGGGGGGGTGTAGAACATGTAGATCTGCAGTTTCGGTGTTCTTCATTCTCTGTAACGCTTCTTCGTTATATTGTCTTGTGTTATTCTCCGCATTCAAGGGTTTTCCTTAATATTTCAGCCGTTTTCTTTATCGTTAGGCGTTGTATTCCAATTTCTGCCATTCTTTTTTCCAGGTTTTTCGGGATTGTCCCTAGTGCTCCTACTATTATCGGTACTATTGTGATTTTCTTCATCATCCAAATCCCTTTTAACTCTCTGGTTAGTTCTGTGTATTTGCTTCGTTTCTCTTTTTCTTTCATACTCACCCTGTGGTCAGCTGGGACAGCAAAGTCTACGATTTGACAGGATTTCTCTTTCTTGTTAATTATTACGATATCTGGTCTTCTTGCTTGGGTGGGTTTGTCCGTCTGTATGTCCATGTCCCATAGGATTTTATGGTACTCGTTTTCGAGTGCTGTTGGGGGTTTATGCTTGTACCATTTATCTGTACGCTCAAAATGCAGCCGTTTGCACAATTCCTAGTGCACCGCCCTTCCCACTTGGTCATGCCTGTTTTTGTATTCCTTTTGGGTCAGTTTGCTGCATTCACTTACTATATGGTTTATCGTTTCGTCTGTTTGTCTACAGAGTCTGCATTTGCTGTTTTCTTGTGTTTTATCGATCCTTGCTTTGATATGGTTGATTCTTATCGAGTTATCTTGTGCTGCAGTTATTAGGGATTCAGTTTCTCGGTTTATATGTCCTTTTCGCATCCATGTTCAGATGTTTTCGTTATTCTCATCTTTTGTCATTCTTATGAATCTTCCGTGGAGTTGTTTCTCTTCCCATTTTTCTTTTCTCGTTTTGTCATTTGGCTCTCTGTTTTCTGCTTTCTTGGTTTTCTTCGTATCTCTCGCTGCCATAATTATCCTTTCAGTGTTTTGCATTATGTATTTTTCTAGTCCTTTTTTTGTGTGTCCTTCACACAGTCGTCTTTATAGATCAGTCTTCTCCCGCCGCCTTTCCTTTTCACGTAGAGTCTGTCAATATCGTCCTTTGGGTGTAGTGCATTATGCATGATCATGAGTTTCCTGGTTTTCTGGTCGAGCTGTCTCAGTTCTTCTTTTGTCCATCCTATAAACGGTCCAGAGTATCTTACTAGTGATACTGCCCATGTATTTATACCTTTTATTAGGTTTCTTCTATATAATTTAGTTTCCAGGACTTTTTTTTTGTTCTCCTGAGGTATTCCTTTCCAATTTTCTCTTTCATTTCTGTTGCTCTGATGGTGTCCGCTTCCAGAATTCCCAAGTATTTATAGTCGTCTTGTTCCCCTAGTGCCCTCATTTTTGTTTGGTTGGGTAGCTCCATGCCTTCTGTCGTTTCTAGTTTTCCCTTTTTTATAATTAGTAGTGCGCACTTTTCCATTCCAAGTTCCATTTGGATATCTTGGCTGAAGATCCTGTTAGAGTTAATTAGTGTCTCTAGCTCCTTTTCGGTCCTTGCAAAAAGTTTCAGATCGTCCATGTACATCAGGTGGTTCATTTTTTCCTCTGTATTGGGGAACTTGTATCCGGCTTGGCACTTTCTCAGAATATTATTCAAGGGCATCATGGCTATGATGAACAGTAATGGTGATAATGAGTCTCCTTGGAAGATGCCTCTTTGTATGTTAATTTCTGTTATGTGTTGTCCATCTGCTGTCAGTTATTATTATTATTATTATTATTATTATTATTATTATTATTATTTCTTCTCATCCACGAAAAAAAATCGGGTCATTTTCTGCATAAGTACCATATATAGCAATCATAAGCCTATGTTATGTATGTTTCGTCTTTTGTTTTATCATTTCAGAGGAGAACCACTGTTTGGAGGACAATGGAGGGTGTGAACATATGTGTCACTTTGGAAATAAGACAAATTACTGCGGCTGTCGACCTGGCTATGTTTTACAGAAAGACGGAAAATCGTGCAAAGGTAAATGTTGTACTCATTTACCTTTTATTTGTATTTCTTTTACAAAATTACTAGATTGTTGTTCGTGGGATTAACACTAAAGAGGAAAAGCTGGAATAAATATATATATATATATATATATATATATATATATATATTCATTCCAGCTTTATATATATATATATATATATATATATATATATATATATATATATATATATATATATATACTTCAGAATAAAATTATCTAACAGTCAACTGGTATGGAAACCTGTGAATATAGGTCTTACAAAATATTATTGGCAGTAATATTCTATAAGGACTATCCCATCTAAATAAAGATTGTTCGATATACAAGATAGAGCAAAATTGTGAATTTCCATGTCTCACTGACTTTAGCAAATAAGGTGTAAACCATTTCACGTAATAAATTTCAAAATTTTATTGAATGATTAAAATTTGATATATATATATATATATATATATATATATATATATATATAGATAGATAGATAGATAGATATATGTATGTATGTATGTATATATATTTATAAATATGTGTGTGTCTATCGTAAATAAAACTATATAAACTTAAAAAAAGACCATTACTCATTATTCTACTTATATAAATTTACTCGTAAAAGTTCTACCTATATATTAAACACGCGTAGAAATTTTTTTTTTTTAATTTTTAGTTCAATGAATTTAAACTTATTTAATATTCACACACATGTATATATGTATATAATGAAATGATAGAAAAGATAAAATAAATATAGGTCTATATGAATTTATTTGTCAGTTCAATGTGTGTGTGTGCGCGCGCGTGCGTGCGTGAATGCGCGCATTGTAGATATCGCTTATGATCGATTCTTCAATAAACTAATGGTAAAAGCTGTCAATTCTCAACTGGGTGGTTGACGCTTTGATCCTTGGCTTCGAAACGATGCTAATCTAGCCGCACTGAAGAGTTGTGATACAGCGAAACCGTATGTCTGGGGGATAATTATACAAGTCAACTACCTTCTTGTGTTAGTCATTGTCATTGGGTGACTATATAAAAACAGGTGCTCGAAAACATAATTATGTGTGTGTGATCTTAATATACAAACAAGACTTGTAGCAGTTATCTTCTCCTCCCCAGCAATAACTGCACCAACCAGCCGGCAGGTGTCGCAAAAAGCGATCTGGGTATCTGCCCTTGGGAGATATAAAAGGGGACGCCCGGATAATTCTTCCTCTCTTTTTCTCTCGCTCCTTCTGGGAATCAGCCTCGCAACGAAGCGGAGACAACGCGCCCGCTGGTCAACATCAACCCGGTAAGAGTTTTAAAGTGAACACTTTTCCAGCCTTTTCTTTCAAGAGACATTAGCTCTACCGTTCGACACCCATACGTACGCGGACTGAAATTCCTCTCCTCACACATACACACACGCACACACACAATAACGTTTTCATTCTCTCAGGTGCACGCGAGAAATAAAACTTCTATTTAAACTTTTCTCTATTTGTTTGTTATAGTTACTCTGTCTCACTGCATACGACAAGTTTGTTGTTTACGAACACGTGTTTAATTGGGGGCGCAACACCCAACTGCAACCCCCCCCCACACACACACACATTTTTGGTGATCCGACGACGCAAGTTTTGTCGTATGGGACAGAGTAATTAATTTCGTACAAACACGAATATTTCTCGTTTCTTTTCGAATTACGCGCCTTTGTTTTATCTACCCACGTGGTAGCTTTATACAAACCAAAAGAAGCCGCCATTTTTCTTTTTTCCTGCCCACGAGGGAATTAACACGAGAGCACAAACAAACATTTCTCGGTTTTTCTCTGCGTGTGCGTAACAAACGTATTTTCCTTTTTTTTCTCTCCTCTCTATCTACCCACGAATCGGAAAAAAAAACAGACACAAAAACAAACCAAAACGAACAATTTGTGCATTTCTTTTTTTTTTTCAAACTTTAAACCCTGTGAAACACGCACCCAAAAAAAAAAAAGAGAAAACAAATTTCTCTATCCTTTTTTTTTCTTCGAAACGCTTTTCATGTAAGACCACGTTAATTACAAAAAAAAAAAAAAAAAAAAAAAAAAAACACGCGTATTTCTCCATACACTGACAAAAAAAAAAGTGTTTTGAACAAGTAAATAGTCTCTACGTTTTGTGAACCGCATTTTCCAAACACAAAACACGTGTTACACCTAAAAAAAAAAAAAAATTCTTTCATTCTTCACCCTCAGCTTTCACTATGACCAGCGCGGATATAAACGATGTTCCTGAAGTTTCTGCGAATTACCGTCTGTCTCCCTTCAACTCAAGCAATGCGAAAAACTGGTTCACTCAATTACAGGCATTATTCTCGGTGAGAAGAATAACCTCACAGAGAAACAAATTCGCCAGCGTGGTGGAAGCCTTGCCCCCACAGGTGGTAGACGAAATCACCGACCTATTGGACGACATTCCGTCAGTCAACCCCTATGATGCTCTGAAAGACGCAATAATCCAAAGAATGGGTCGCTCCGAAGAAGCCATGATACGGGACTTATTCAACAACATCAGCCTTGACGACAGGACACCATCACAACTACTGCGACACATGAAGTCACAGCTCGGACGAAATACGATATCCGAGAATATACTGCGACGATTGTGGCTGGACAAACTTCCCTCAAGTGCGACGCAAATCCTGGCTCCAATGGTAGACACCACCCCCATCGACATGTTAGCAAGCTCGGCTGACCGAATACTAGAATCTACCAGCAGCCCACAAACAGTCAATGCACTCGCCACTCCTAGCAACCAACACAGCGAGCTGCAGCAGTTAAAAGCTGAGATGGCCGAATTGAAAGCCATGCTAAAGACTTTCCAAACTCAACGCCGGGAGCCAAGTGGTCGTCCACAATCCTGAAGCAGACGCCGTGGGAGTCGTAGTAGAGAGAGGTCCCCTTACAGCCAACCCCTGGGTGGTATTTGCTTTTACCACTACAAATTTGGCGACAACGCCAGAAAGTGCAACAGCCCCTGTAATTACAGGCTACAGGAAAACGCCAATCCCAGCCAGTAATAGCGACGACTGCGGCTGGAGGGAGACAAAGAGGTCGCTTGTTTTACATTAAGGACCGCAACAGTGGTTATTCCTTCCTAGTGGATACCGGTGCTGAGATAAGCGTTATCCCACCACGACCCGGACAAAGACCAGCTCCATCAACGTTTAAGTTACAAGCAGCAAACGGCTCACAAATCCAGACATACGGCACTAAAGAACTTACCTTACACCTTGGACTTCGCCGTAATTTTGTCTGGAAATTTGTACAAGCCAACGTCAGGATGGCCATCATAGGAGCTGACTTCCTTTCACACTACGGTCTGTCTGTCCTCATGCACAACCAAACACTCACGGACGACATGACAGACATTAAAGTGAAGGGAACGCTAACAGAGTCCGGCCCAACAGGAATCTGCGCAGCAACCTACCACACCAAGAAATACGCCAATGTTTTGGATCAATACCCGGACATAACCAAACCTTTCAACATTGACGACAAAATTAAACACACCCCACATCACCACATTAAAACAACCGGACCTCCAGTTTACTCAAACCCTCGACGTCTGTTACCTGAGAAATATAAATATGCCAAGCAGGAATTTCAACAGATGATCAAGGATGGAATCATCGAGCCTTCGGAAAGCCCGTATGCCTCACCTCTCCACCTTGTTCCTAAACCAGACCAGAACTCTCATCGTGTATGTGTCGATTACCGGCGACTCAACGCGCAAACTGTTCCAGACCGCTATCCCGTACCGCACATACACGACTTCACTTTAGGACTCAAGGGTGCAACAGTCTTCTCCAAACTCGACCTGACGAAAGCTTTCTACCAGATCTCAGTGGCAGAGGAAGACATCCCGAAAACAGCAGTAACAACACCTTTTGGACTCTTCCAGTTCAAACGCATGCCTTTTGGACTGAGAAACGCTGCCCAAACCTTTCAACGCCTCATTGACAACGTCCTAAGAGGACTACCCTGTGTATACGCTTACATAGATGACGTCCTGATAGCAAGCCCGGATGAAGCATCACATGAGCAACACTTACACCAAGTTCTGCAGAGACTACAACAAAATCGTCTTAAGATCAATGCAGACAAGTGTATATTTGGCGCCAAGCAACTCCAGTTTTTGGGACACCAGATCGATGAAGGCGGAATTACACCCCTACCTGAGAAGGTAGTAGCTATAGAACAATTCCAACCTTCAACCTCACTCCTTCAGCTGCGACGATTCATAGGAATCGTTAATTATTACCGACGTTTCATCCCAGATTGTTCTACGATCCTGTCTCCTTTGACGAACATCCTGCAGAACAAAGGAAAAGGGCAGAAACAAGCACTCACACTCACTGCGGAAGCACTTCAGGCATTCAACACAGCCAAATCCGCATTGACGAACTGCACCAAACTCAACTATCTCACTGACAATGTTCAGGCTACGTTGACCCTAACAACAGATGCTAGCTCATCAGCTGTAGGCGCGGCACTACACCAGGAGATGGATAACGCCAAGGTACCCATATCTTTCTTCTCCGCCAAGCTCAGCCGAACACAATCCAGATACGGCGCATTTTCTAGGGAACTCCTAGCAATCTACCTTGCAGTCAAACACTTTAAACATGTACTGGAAGGTAGACAATTTATTATCTACACGGACCATAAGCCATTGACATACGCTTTATCTTCACGTCCGGACAAGTACTCTCCAAGGGAATCTCGTCACCTGGACTATGTATCACAGTTTTCCACTGAAATCCAATATATTAAAGGTGACCAAAACATTGTGGCTGATGCACTTTCTCGGCCAGACACAAACTCCATCACTCAAGACTTTCTTAGTCACGATTTGCTGGCGCAGGAACAAGCATCAGACACCACATTGCAACAAACTCTTCAAAGCACTTCTTTGAAACCAAACCCTTTTAGCGATAAAGTGGTTTACTGTGATACAACAACACCCACACCCAGACCGTATGTCCCACCTTCACTGCGGCGACGCATATTCGATCATTTTCACTCACTCTCTCACCCTAGCAAAAGAGCCACACTGAAAATGATCAGCGACAGATTTGTATGGCCTGGAATGAACAAAGATGTCAGACTTCGGGCTGGCAACTGCATGAATTGCCAGCATTGCAAGGTCTATCGACACATCAAGTCCCCAATTGGAACTTTCACTAATCCCGATGCCAGGTTCTCTCACCTGCATATAGACATCGTTGGACCCCTACCACTTTGCCAAAATTATTCCTACTTGCTTACAATCATCGATCGATTTTCCCGCTGGCCTACAGCGATCCCACTAAAGGACATCTCAGCAGACACAATAGCAAAGACGATCCTGAAGGACTGGATAGCCACATACGGTGTACCCGCAGTTATCACGACTGACAGAGGAACACAGTTCCAGTCTAAGCTTTTTGCAGAATTCAACCTACCCCTGAGCACCAAACACATACGGACGACAGCATATCACCCCTGTTCCAACGGCCTGGTCGAGCGATTCCACAGACACTTGAAAGCATCTCTCGCAATGAGACCAAACACAACCAACTGGGTTGATAATTTACGTTTGGTCCTATTTTCGATGAGGAACATCGTAAAGCAGGATTTGGGTTGTACGCCGGCTGAAATAGTTTTTTGCACCACATTATCTTTGCCTGGACAATATTTTCATAAAGAAGTTGATGCACATCCTACAACTACATTTGTACAGGACCTAAAGGCAAGAATGTCGAAAATACATTTGACGCCTACACGACAGGTATCGAGACAAGTACACATACCCAAGACACTATTTGACAGTGAGTACATATTTGTCCGCGACGATGCTGTGAGGAAACCATTATCACCACGCTACCAAGGACCTTACAAAGTAGTTAGTCGGTCAGAAAAACATTTCACAATCACAAAAAACGGCAAAACAGACACTGTTTCCATTGACAGACTAAAACCAGCTCTAGTGGAAGACCCACAGTCAAGCCGACAGACACACAACTCTCATACAGACTCTGACACCACAGAGGAATCACATACCCCATGTGAGTCTGCTCCACCAGAACAAAAAAGACAAGATCTGGTCGGAAAGTAACATTTCCACAAATTTCAAAACCTACATACATTACTAAAAACACACACATTAAAAACTCTCCCCTTCAACTATACATATTGAATAATATTTTCAATATTTTTCAATCTGGGGGGGGGAGTCTTTGTAGCAGTTATCTTCTCCTCCCCAGCAATAACTGCACCAACCAGCCGGCAGGTGTCGCAAAAAGCGATCTGGTTATCTGCCCTTGGGAGATATAAAAGGAGACGCCCGGATAATTCTTCCTCTCTTTTTCTCTCGCTCCTTCTGGGAATCAGCCTCGCAACGAAGCGGAGACAACGCACCTGCTGGTCAACATCAACCCGGTAAGAGTTTTAAAGTGAACACTTTTTCAGCCTTTTCTTTCAAGAGACATTAGCTCTACCGTTCGACACCCATACGTACGCGGACTGAAATTCCTCTCCTCACACACACACATACACTTACACACACAATAAGGTTTTCATTCTCTCAGGTGCACGCGAGAAATAAAACTTCTATTTAAACTTTTCTCTATTTGTTTGTTATAGTTACTCTGTCTCACTGCATACGACAAGTTTGTTGTTTACGAACACGTGTTTAATTGGGGGCGCAACACCCAACTGCAACTCCCCACAGACTTAAGTCATACACATACAGTACTGTTTCGCTGCATCACGGCTCATTAGTTTATTTGCGTTTTTTTAAAACTGACAAGTGCGGACTTTTTTTTTTGCGGCACTGTATATTAAATTATACTACTTCAAATGAGTATGTGTGTATTCATTTATTACACATTATTATTTATTAGTTGTTATCAATCGATAAGCATCATTTATCAAACGAACTTTTAAAAATTCTTATTGCCCAAAATAAATTGACTACAAAATTCATTTCCATTTCTTCATGAACAAGTTAGCCATGTTTTCCTTTGTTTCTGTGGCAAGGCCCGATAAATACAGCTGATGTATAAATAAAGTTTTCCTTTTATTTTCATCTTTTAGACGTAAACGAGTGCGCCGTGAAAAAGGGAGGATGCAGTGATATTTGTGTCAATATCGAAGGCTCACATCAATGCCGCTGTAAAGCTGGTTACGTTCTTCATCTAGACAAACGAACTTGTATTGGTAAGTTCTCTGGAAATTCGAAACTACAAGTGTCAGTATATTTCGGACACTTTTGTAGGAATTTTTAAAAAAGTCAAATCAAGACAAGGGAGATAACTCTTCTTTGTAAACTTTAACGCCAGAAATAACATTTATTTTGTTTTTGTATTTAAGAAATACTTGTACTATATGGACCTTTCGAACTACTAATCTTAACTTGGCTGCAATTTTCACAATGTTTCAGGCGATATAATCTCTGACCTTCATCAGGTTCATCTAACTGATAACATCTTTCAAGTTTGTTGAAATAATAAATATTTGTTCTACATTCCGTTTACATATTTAATAATTTAACTTATTTACATTGTTTATCCAAATTTATTTATTTATTGTTTGTTAGTATATGTAAAGAACGCACGGGTTTGTATTACTGTACACATAGATTCGAAAAAGTTGTCAAAAAACAAGTATATAACAAATAAATGTTATCAAAGGCAAGATAAGTTACTTTTCTATCAAACTGGATATATTTTTCGTGTTTTTATTACATTGTAACATGTTTATTCAGATCGAAAAGCATACAGTGTTTACCGATATATTGGAAAATTCAAAATGGCGCCTCACTTTTTCTTTAACACGGGAAGTTTGGGAAACGGTATTATAAATAATAAACTAGACAAAATACTGTTAGAAATTCGCTCAATATATGTTACCGTGACATAAGTTGACATATATTCGGTGTTTTTTTAATAATATTTTTTCTAGTTTATTATTTATAATACCTTGTTCGGTAGAAAAGTAACTTATCTTGCCTTTGATAACATTTATTTGTTATATATTTGTTTTTTGACAACTTTTTCGAATCTATGTGTATAGTAATACAAACCCGAACGCACATATACTCTAACGGTTAACAAATAAGAAGGTAATTCCGGAGAGGGTGATCTTATAGCAATGATCCAGATATTACTTTATATACCCCCAAAGGAGGAGATAATGCCTGGAATATGGTATCATGACGAACATTATATATTAGTCTCCAAAGTAGAAGCTTATGTTTGGGAGGGGTTGTTTTATGGCAACAGAGGTAATACTAAACTACCCCCTTCAACAAAAGGAGAAGTTCATGTCTGAGAGGATAGTATAATGACCACAAATCAGATACTACACTATACTCTCAAAAAAGGAGTAAGTGATGCATGGTATAGTGGTATTATGACCACAAAGCAGACAATACATTGTTCCCAAAAGTAGAAAATAATGTCTTGGGGGATGGTCACATGACGACGGAACAGATGCTAAACTATTTTCCCCTGCACAAAAAATGTATACGATTATGCCTGGTAGAATAGTATAATGACCACAAAATATACGCAACATGCTCTCTAAATGAGGGAATAATCTCTAGAAGGATGGTATCATGATAACAGAATAGGTACTATACTACCCTACCCCTAATCAAAAAGAAAATTTCATGCTTGGTAGAATGGTATCATGACTACAAAACAGATACTAAATTGCTCTCCAAAGAAGGAGATAATGCCTGGTGGGATGGTCTTATGACAACAGGACAGATATTATGCTACCGCCCCCCCCCACCACCAAAAAAAAAGGGCGGGGTCAACCTCGAAGAATAATATCATGACCATAAAACAGGCTACTGCTCTCAAAAAGAGGTGATAATGCCTTCGAGGATGGTCTCATGAGAAATAATTGGAGTACAGCAGTCAAGCCGGCCCAACAGCGCCCAACATCAACAGAGTTAGACCATTCCTGTAATAATCCGGTCCCTATTGATTTTGCGGTTGGAGTTTAGTTCTGTGCAATTCTAGGACGTCCATCCTCCTATGCTTTTCCTTCTCTCTTTGAGAAGGGGTTAGTGTGTTGCTAATCGCCTGAGACGCCCTTACCGGAGAATACCGGCAGGGATGCCTAGGCATTTTTTTTGCAGGTTAAAGTGCTCCTCCTCGGGGTCGCTGGCTTCTAAATCCCACTTTCCGACCCTGGTGTCTAAGTTCTTGCAGTGGGAGAGAACTAGACGTATTAAAATATAGGCAAAGTAAATGGGCTCTTAATTTTTTTTTGTTTTTGTGTTTGTTTAATTAAATTACGAATACGACTAACTTTATAAAATACATAGTTAAATTATGCACAAACAATTTAAAGAAAAAATCTACGCTTGAAATAGCATTCTGTTTCTCCCTCGCATTTACGTTTGAAAGTCTTATCGAAATTTGCCGCTACAAGTACTAATACGTTTAAAACACTTTGGCGGGACAAAAGCGAAATAGGGCGAACCGAAAACAAAGGGAAACAACTCGTTTTTTTTTATTTTTATTTATTTATTTTTTTTATTTATTTATTTTTTTTTTTTCCAGACAGCGACGAATGCACCATAAACAATGTTGACTTTCTATATATTTTCAAAAATCAGCTCGGATAGTTCAAATTATCCCTGTACAATTTAAAGAGAAAAAAAAATGTCCTTGCTTAAAATAGCTTTACTTTTCTCCGTTACGTCTAAGTTTGAAATAGCATTTTTCTTGCTAAACGCGTAAATTGAATGAACATGTCTTATGCCATACTAATATAATTTCCCACTCTTTCGCATGACAAAAACAATATAGAATCAAAAATAAGAGAGATAACCCGCTTTTTGTATATATATTTTTTCAGACAACGACGAATGCAACACAAACAATGGTGGCTGTCAACATATTTGCAAGAACCAGCCCGGGTCGTTTAGTTGTATTTGCCGAGCCGGATACGCCCTACTCAGTGATGGACGGTCTTGTACAGGTAAGATGGCTAGTTGTTGGGTTATACAGCATCTCAAACATCGTTGGGTCATTTTATGCCGAAATTGTGCTAGATGTTTTTAGATGATCGGTTTGTTAATTAGTATATTTTTTTAGCAACATAGTTGAGCAAAGCGATTTTTTTTTCACTAACGCGTCATTGCTTATCAGTGAAATGGGCTAAAAGATTACTTAAGGAAAATTGATTATCCAAACAAAAAAGTAAACAAATATTTGTTTACATTAGACTTCAATACGACCATGTTGTAATTGGTTGGAAAGCAGGCTCGTTGTATTTTGTTCTAAAGATAAGAAGCTCTAGGGTATAAACTTTGTCCATGGAAGTTCTGTTTGTTTTTTGTTTTTGTTTGTTTGTTTGTTTGTTTTGTGTTTTTTTTTTGTGGGGAGGGTGCAGAGGGAGAGACAAATAGAGAGAGAAAGAAAGGAAATCTTTTTGCTATGATTGTAACTAGGAGAGTTCTTACTATGAATGGGTTACATACAGGTGGGGGATTCATGCAAAAATATTGAACGTAGGTATGTTAAAGGCAAATTTTCTATATTAGCCGATGTGACGTAAAAAAAAAGCAAAAATTTATGTTAGAAGAAAAAAGATTAGAATTAATAGAGTTACGAATTACAGATGAGAAGTCTGCAGTGACACGGTAGATGGTAATCTGATAAAATCATTTTTTCTTTTCCTTTCTTTCTTTCTTTCTTTTTTTTTTTACAGCAAAGATGAATGGCTGTTTTTATTGTTTTGATTGATTGGATAATTGTTCTCATCTTAATCTGTCCGATTAACCGAAACAATACAATTCTGAACTGTAACGAGTGACTATGTTTGAGATAGCTGATTCCTCTCCTTATGGGAGATGGATTGAGGGAAAGTTCCACAGGAATTCTGTATGTATACTATGTGCATAGAAAGAAATAAAAAGAAGAAAAAAAAGAAAATACTGCAAGAAATGTGAAGCCCAAAATGATCATGTGTTGTCACTATTAATCATTTCTACAACAATTGTGATCAAAAGGAAAACAGTCGTAACAATAAAAAGGAGATAAAGAAAGACGCCTGCGCCTACTACTGTTACGTGTAATCTATACAACATATTCCAGATGTTTATGTGATGAGCCGATATCTGAATAATTTTGAATAAGTTCTTTTTTTATTCTTTTTTTTTTTTAATATTAAAAATGTTTCCTCAATAAATGTAATATTCAGCATTTGAGAAAGTCTGGCTATTGGATTTAAATTTAAAAGTTCAATTATATAACCGTTAAAATTACAATTAAAACAACATGTGCAGGATGTTTTGTTATAAGAAGGAAGTCTTTAGCGACACGTAGCGGATAAGCTGATAAAATCTTTACTTGTATCTACAACTGAGAGGAAAAGCAGTCGTGTTTAATGCAGCTGCCCTCCCCTTCTATAGGTCGTAGTTGGAAAGGACATACGGGGAATTATGTATATTATAGAAAGACAACTAAAAGTCCTGAAATAATTCTAAAACGGCGAATTATTAAAAAGAAAGAAAAATTTTTCAACAAAGAAAAGAAGAAAAACAATGAGGGCAACACCACTACGACGCATACTACTGCTATTTGTCATCTGCACAACATGAGTTCAGCTAAGTCGATATCTAAAGAATTGGTTCATAATAATACTGTATTTTCTGTGCCATTCATTTATTACTTTAACTCACTTGATGTTTTCGCAGGAGTCAGTTTTGTTCTTTTGATAAAAGGTGGATATATATATATATATATATATATATATATATATATATATATATAATGTATATATGTGTGTAAACATATGGATGTATATGTATATTTTTGTATATGTATGTATGCATGTGTATATTTTGTATATGTATATTTTTGTGTGTATATATATGTGCATATTTTTGTATGTATATGTATGTATATATATGCATATGTATGTATATATATGCATATATATGTATATAAATGCATACATATATATGTATATATATGCATACATATATATGTACACATATATATGTATATATATGTATAAATATATATGTCTATACATATATGTATACAAATATATGTATATATGTATACAAATATATGTATATATATGTATACAAATATATATATATATGTGTGTATACAAATATATGTATATATATACATATATATGCATATATATGTATACATATATATGTATATACGAGGGGCGTGCAATAAATATTGTGCCTGACCCACTTCCCACAGCAGTAGAGCAACGAAACTTGGCACAGTTATTATTCTTTCTCTACATAGGAACCACCCAGAGTTATGCATTTCTCCCATCGTTTGATGCAGCTCTGGAGATCGTTTTTGTTTCTACACGACGTGACTTCAGAAATCAAGGCTGCATCATCTGGGAAACGCTTTCCTTTCAAAAACAAATTCATGGCTGGGAGAGGTGAAAATCAGAGTGTGCAAGGTGAGGAGAGTAGGGAGGATGAGGGTATTTTCATAACCACACGCATATGCTTCTGATCTGGCGATATGCGAGTTGTGGACCGGAGCGTTGTCCTGCAGGAGGAGGGTACCTTTGCTGATCTTGCCCCGCCTCTTGATTTTGATAGCTTCCCTTAATTTCCTCAAAAGTGAAGCATAATAGGTTCCTGTAATTGTGGTACGCTTTGCCAGGAAATCTGTCATCACTACTCCGTCCTGGTCCCAGAAGACTGTGAACATGACCTTGCCAGCGGAGGGCTGCACCCTTGCCTTCTTTGGAGGTGGTGAGTCCAAGTGCTTCCACTGCATTGGTCTCTGAATCATATCGATGGACCCAGGTTTCATCCTGTGTAATCAGTCTTTTGAAAAACTTTGACTCATCTTCTTGGCACATCTCCAAATTCATCATCGAGCACTCGACGCGTTCTCGCTTCTGGAATGGTGTGAGCAACCTGGGAATCCATCTGGCAAACACCTTATGCATATGCAAATGGTCATGAATGATAGTTTCCACAGACCCTGTACTAATCTTGACATCTTGGGCTATTTGGCGAATAGTAATGCGCCGATCTTCCAAAATTGGGAGTCTCAACTTGACGACCAGATGCCTCATTAATGGCCAGGTTTGGGAGCTGTTTCCCCAGACTTCCGGCCATGTTTGAATTCACGATGCCAGCGTTTTACAAGGTCATATGATGGGGCATTATCACCATAAGTTTCTTTCATTTCATCAAAAGTCTCCTGTGGTGTACGTCCTTTCAAATACAAAAACCGGATCACTGCTCGACATTCAATAGGCTCCATTTCACATCTGACTCAGTTCAAACACCTGTAAAACAGAAACAACAATTAGTTCAGAGCTGTAATTTGCCACGTAACCCGTAGAGATATAAATCATTGCACATGCAAAAGTTCAGCTAGATCAGACAACTGGAAGTGGGTCAGGGGCATTACTTATTGCACGCCCCTCGTATACATGCATACATATATATGTATATATATATAGGTATACATATATATGTATATGTATGTATACATATATATATGCATATATATACATATATATGCATACATATATATGTATATATATATATGTATAAATATATATGTATACATTTATATGTATATATATATGTATACATATATATGTATATATATATGTATAAATATATATGTATATATATGTATAAATATATATGTATACATTTATATGTATATATATATGTATTCATATATATATATATATATATATATATATATATATATATATATATATATATATATATATATATATATGAGCAAACAGTTAATAAAATATGTTAAAAAACACTTGGAAATGAGTTAAAAACATATGTAATCTGAAAAGGAAACACTAGATAAATGGATAGTCCTTAATCCGCGGAGTTTCGAAGAAATACTCTCCTTCTCTTCAGAGGGTAGGAATGAGCAAAATGCAGGATCGGATTTTGCATGCAGAAGTATTTGGTGAAACAACAAGTAAGTCAAAGATCTTACTTGAAAACAAAATAAGTTAAGCAGAGGGAATATGGTAAAGAAAAAGGTGATGACACATGAATGGATAATATGGTGGAAGATAAAAAAATCCAGTGACGGTAAAATCTAAATGTAAATCTTCAAGAAAGTTAAAAGAATTTCCATTTGTACAAGTAAAATCCAAAGACATCCCGTAATTGGAAGAAGATGGTCCATAATAATCCAAAGGCAGAAATCCATGGAATAATTCACAAACATGTGTACAAAGAAAAAAATAATGTTAATAAAAGAAAAATAAGATGTGCTTTTAACTCTACTTCCGAGACATAACTATAAATAAAAAAGATCTAGGAAGAAAAAGGAGAAAAAAATGATAAAGTTAAATATAAAATAAAGGGAAACAAAAGTCAAAACGACCCAGACAGGAAATGTTAAAGGCGCGAAAATATATATAGGGCAAAATAATATAGGTCAACTGAAATGTACAGGTTATCACTTAAAAAAATGTCATCAAGGGTTATTAAATGACACTAAAAGGAAAATAAAAATAAATAAATAAATATATAATAAATAAATAGAAAATAAAGAATAAATAAATAAAATATAATAAAAATAAAATATAATATATAATATAACATAAAATAAAATAAGAAAAAAATAAAGATAAAAAATAAAAATTATTTAAGGGGAGAAGATGGCCGGTATCTGCAATTTTATGAAAAAAAGGTAAGTAAATTAATATAGTAAAATTTAAGTAAATATACATACAAGATATGAAAGTGTGGGTAGATTGATATATTAGATAGATAGGAAAGTTTAAAGAATAAAACAGAAAATGCAGATAAAAAATCGGCCATGCAAAGAAGAGATACAGAATTAAAATAAAGGATTATTAAATTATAAAGTATTAAGAAGTATGTCGAAAAACGAAAATGTTAAAAAAAAAATATTTTATATCTATATGAAAGGTAAAAGTAATAACTATGTAATTTCAAAATTGCCATAATTAAATTTGGACTTATGTTTTCAGAAAGAGATCAGTTCATTTTTAGAATTTATTATATTGTTACTTTGAGGGGAAGTAATTATAGTTATAGCTTCGGTTGTACAGAGGCGACATGACTTAGAGCCTGGAGTATAAGACTTAATTTTTTTATAAGAGTCCATTTGATTGAGAAGGGAGTATTGTTAGAGTTAAGTTTTTTAATTAAAGTGGTTAGAGAAGTTCCTTGGTTATTATTAGAATTATAGTTGTTAAAAGAAGAAATGTGGTTTGATATTCTTTTCTTAATTAATGTTGAAGTAGCGCCGATATATGTATGTACTTTATTAAAGCTCGAGGTCTGGTATTAATATTAATTTGCTGATTTGTATTAGTTAAATAGTTTGAATTTTGTTCATAGTGTTCAACAAATGGTGGGACAATGTCTTTATGAAGACTATTTTGCAGGGGATAATGAGTGTTGTTAGTATTAGGATGGCTGTTAGGAGAAATATTGTTATTCTCATTAATATTATGATTATTATTATTATTATTATTATTATTATTATTATTATTATTATTATTATTATTATCATCATTATTACTAGTTGTATGATTGTAAATGGAAGGGCTGCTCGAATGGTGTATTGGATTAGTAACTATACCAGATGGAGGATGGGAAGAAGAATAACTTGAAGATGAAATATTAGTGTCTGTTATGGGAGGATTGCGTGGGAGCTCAGTAATAGTGCAAGAATATATAACATCTTTATGGATACAATCATTATTGAGTGGGCAAACATATTTGTTATTACAATTACAGTTAGTTTTAGGTTTAATTGGGAAAGGGGTTTTTTGGGCTGATTTAATTTTTTTGTTATTAGATGTTAAGATTCTTTGTGCTAAATTAGGCATTGTTGAATAAGAAATCCGGATTGTATTTTTATTGAAAATAGAACTATATCTGTGTGGGTATTTGAACGTGTTTTGTACAATGTTGAAGAATTCCTTAGGTATATATGTATATATATATATATATATATATATATATATATATATATATATAGACATGTATATATATATATATATGCATACATACATATGTATATATGCATATATGTATATATATATGTATGCATATATATATGCATACATATATATATGTATGTATGTGTGTACACATATGTATATTTATACATATATAAAAAAAGAAAGGAGGAAAATCGTCTGCCTTAAACCACTAACCTAGTTCTAAACAGATCCTTTGTTCGATAAAATGCATGCCCATTGGCTGATAGGAAGGGGCGCGGTGGATACTAGAAAGCTGATTGGCTAACTAACATCCCCAACATATATAAAAATGAGAAACAACCACAGAATTCCCGCATAAGCTTGACGAATCCTATAGTGGATGAAACGCCGAATATTCAGTGTAGCTTAATCGCCATATATATTTTATAAATTACTAACCAGCTCTACCTACGTATTGAGCACTTTTGAAGTAAATACTTAAAGTTTACGCATAAATCTATACTTTCGTATATTAATTTTATGTGAGTAAATGAAGTAGTTATATATATATATATATATATATATATATATATATATATATATATATATATATATATATTATTTCAGATATCAACGAGTGCGAGACGAATAAAGGTGGCTGCAGTCAGCTATGCAGGAACACCGTCGGTACGTACCTGTGCGAGTGTCGCAACGGATTTATCTTGCATCCAGATGGAAGAACCTGCATCGGTAAGTTAAAAAAAAAAAGCTAATACAACAGCTGGTTTTGATTTATTTAAACATTGTAGCCCAATTTTTTATATTGTAAAATGAATATAAATAAATAAATGAATAAATGAATAAATAGAAAACACAATCGGGACAAGATCAAAGTGTAGTATCTGTTCCGGCAGATGCTGCACTTAAGATAATTTGTACCAGTCAATGGAGGGGAAACCCTCTATACTGGGACAATTATTATTTTTGGTAACCAGAGTGACCCCTTTTAGGGGAGCTGGTTTTTACCTCACATTAAAAACGGCCTTGTGCCTAATTTGCTCAGTGGGGGAGCAAATAAATACCATCTGTTCTTCAGATGCTGCGCTTCAATTTCTTGTTCTCTGTCAGTGGAGGAGAAATCATTCCCGACTGAGACAATGTTTATTTTTTGTGCCTTTTCTCCACATTAAAAAACGACCCTGGTGTCTAACTCTGTCCTGTGGGGAGGCATTGTAAATAGGAACCCTAGATTATCGTGTGATATTTTTTAGTAACTTTTATAATCGCTGTTAAAAAAAAAGCCGACTGTCGCGACAAAAACAAAGAGAAAGCTAAAGATTAACATTACTACAACGTGTCATCAACATAAGATTCTGGTTGTTTATGTGTTGAGTCGCCATTCGACAAAAAGAAAGAGACAAAGAAAGTGAGCAATATCTCTCCAATGTCTACAACTTCTAAGTGTCATCAACACAACCAGACAGTGTTTATGTGTTGAGCCGACGTTGAGATAATCTACTAGAGCGAAAGATTTGATCTAACGCATGGCCGGATTTCAAAGTCCTGGAACAAGATTAAATACGACTTTTCTATGATCAAATTTTGTAAAGAATCCAATGATTTTAATTATTGTTCGAGCTGGGTGATTGATTTTCGGAGATTCTCGATAAAATCTAGGAAAAGAACAATAAAGTGCTTGAATGTGAAAAATAATGCAGTCAAAATGTACTTTATTCATATGTATCATATTATATATATTCATATTTTATTACGCATAGATATATACACGTATATATATATATATATATATATATATATATATATATATATATATATATATATATACGGCACAATCACGTTGACACATTGGTTCTCGCCAGATCACCGAAGTTAAGCAACGATGACCTTGGCCAGTACCAGATAGGAATACTAGGCGCTGTATGTGCTCTCCGCTTATCTCGGTATTGTTTCCAGACGTCCTGAACTTATATTTTTAATTGGAATTAAAATAGTACCGGCTAAGGATAGGTGTGGTTGGAGATTGCGCAACTCATGCCACAAAAAGTTCATGCGCAGACACCCTTCCGTTTGTCAACACTAACTAAGTACCAGGTTGACAAGAAAGTTCTTGCGGATTTTAACTTTTAAAATCTTAAATCAGATGAACCTATTCTCGGTTTAAACAAAAATTCCTTGATCGAAATAAGCACCATCAGAATAAACACACTTTTGCCAATATAAAACAAGTGGATTTATGCCAGTAAAAAAAAAATCTTGCGTTCTGGTGTCACTATGTGCTGAAGTCACTATGTTTGAATGAGAAATTCACTATGTTCTGAAGTCACTATGTTTGAATGAGAAATTACCTATTATAAAATTTAAAGAACCCCAAAATTTATTAAGCTGCAGGAGTAAAATAGCAAGCGTATACAGGCACAAAATACCTTAGGATACCAATGCACATGCACACAAATAATGTCAACAACTAATAAAATAATAATAAAGCTGCATATATACAAGTTCTACATCCCCATCCCCCCATTGCCCTATCACCGTCCCCCCCCCCATAAAAAAGAAACCAAATAGCCAAGAAAGGTCAAGGAAGAGGGAAAGACCGAGGAGAGAGCGCTGACCAGACCTCCGCTGGACTTTGGTCAGGCATTTGGTAGCGGACAGAGTGCCTGCGTTCTACAAATACAATTTTTCAGCTCATTTTTAATGTTTTTATTTCTATATATCTTGCATCATTATTATTATTATTATTATTATTATTATTATTATTATTATTATTATTATTATTATTATTATCTATATATCTATAAAAATGAAATTGTCTTGTGTGTAAATTTCTCTACCAAATTACTCTGTCAATTTTCAGTCTACAGACTCGAAAGTTGATATAAGGAGTACTGAGATTTGTGGAAAAAAATTTAATCGGTTTTCGGCCGGAAATTTGGCTGTCACAGGGTTAAAGTTCAACGATTTGACATTTGAAAACTCTACCAAACTCCTCCGCCAATTTTGAGTCAAAACACTTGAAATTTTAGATGTAGGTTACTCGGGCATGGATCAAACTTTTTAATTTGATTTGAGCCCTAAACAATAAATGTTAAGGGGTCTAAATTGGGGTCAAAGTTTTAAAAAATATGAAATAATAAGGATCAAATATTATTGAAGGAGAATGCTGGAATCGAACGCAGTTGTTAGAAGTTAAAATTAATACATTTTTGTTAGATACGATTCCAGGAATGCAGGAATTATCAATTGTAATGAGGGAATAATGGAACAATGGAATTAAAGGATGTCCACAGAGAAAATCTGAGAATTTTATTGCCAGGACACGTGTTGGAAGCATATGCATGGAATTCACGTGTCTGGCCCGCGTGCTGACGTAACACTGACATATAGAATTAATATATGCATTTAAATTAGATGAAAAGTTAGTCCGAGTCAGTCAGAAAAAAAATTATTCAGTCAGAGTCTGAGAGAGTCCGGTAGAGCAGACCGGAGAGACTGACAGAAACTCCTTAGGAAGCGAAGGGAAGGAAAAGACGACAATGGAACCGCGTTAGCAGGCATCGAATTTTAATCAGCAGCAGCTGGATGAATAAATGTCATATTTATTATGTAAGCCTTTTGTCTTCATTTGTCATCAACCGCAAGGTAATGTGTTTTGTCTTTCATCGTATTGTATAATGAACTTTGTATGTAAAACCCTTCCAAAGGTTGACTGCATCTCCCTCTTCTATAATGCACTTCTCTCCTGTTTAAAAGAACTGTCATTACACTTCCATTTCACATATATCTCTTAGCTTCACTGTCTATCTCTCTTTTATAAATGTGTACCCCGCAATGCAACACGATCTTTTATATTTTGCATGCAGATTATGACGAATGCCAAGTGAACAATGGAGGTTGCCAACATTTGTGCAACAACACTGCAGGAGGAGTTGTCTGCACTTGTCGAACTGGATTCTTTCTTCAAACTGGTGGAAAACTTTGTTCAGGTATCTATCTATGATAATCGTTTAATATTTTTACGAACCAAACACACACACATGCACACACACACACACACACACACATATATATATATATATATATATATATATATATATATATATATATATATATATATATATATATATATATATATGTATGTATGTATGTATGTATGTATTGAATGAAGCTATCAAAGAATATATCTTTCATAAAGCAAATTTATTCAGATAGAAAAACTCAACACCGTTAAGAGGAGCAATTAATAAATAATTTTCTTTATACTAACTACATATATTATCTTTTCTTTTCTTTTTTTATTTCCTATTCACGTATGTATAATTTCTTCTTTTGTATTTATTTTTGTATTTTACATTTTCTTTAACATGTCTAAATATTTACTTCCTTTATTTGAAATCTAAATGTTCTAAAGCTAGCTTTTATTTAAATTTTACATTTTTGTATAATTTTGGCCCTTCACCTCTTCAGATGAGAAGCATTTAGCTTCGAAAAGCCATAGCCTAAAAATATTTTTTATCTTTTATTCCTTACTTATTGATCTGATGATATAATAAAGTTATATGCAACTTTTATTCCTCATCTTTAATATATATCGATTAACTATTTACTCACACGAACACATACATACATCCATACATCTACTGTTTTGTTTATATGAATTATATCGAAAATTGTTCAATGAAATAACTAAGATAATTAGTAGAGAACGCCAAAACAAAACAAAACGGGGGGGGGAGCAAGAAAACAAAACGGGAGGAGGGGGAGAGCAAGAAAACAAAACGGGAGGAGAGGGAGAGCAAGAAAACAAGACGGGGGGAGGGGGAGAGCAAAAAAATAAAGGGGGAGAGCAAAAACAAAATCGGGAGCGAGAGAGTGAGAACAAAAGGGTTATCTTTCTGATCTACCTCTTCTCAAATAAGTACAAAAATCAATACCTCAATCCAAAAAAACAAACGAATCATTTTACTGGAAAATAAAGATATCGTCATTGAAATCTGCCTTTTCTTATTGTACATTCATAAATGCTTTGGAATTAGAAATTATTATCTATTGAGCTTAACCACTGAAAGTTTGACCACAAAAGAATTATATATAGAGAGATAAAAAGAGAAAAATGTCTTTTTGCGTGTTTAACCAATTTAAATTTTTCTCAGTAAAGCATTTCTATACCTTAACCTAAAGTCTAATATTTATACGACGGGGCCTGCGGAAACGCTGACATGAAAAGATAAACTGAATTATATTCTGCAACACAATATCTTTATAATCAAATATAATATTATGAGTAGAGCTGTGACAACAGAATATTCTTTTCATTCTTTTGACTCTCAAGTATATATCCGACACAGTAAGACACAGTCAATCAACCGAGAGCCACATTAGTCTATATAAAAACATATAAGATATTAACGGATATATATTAAAGAGTCAAAATAATGAAAAGAATATGTTGTTGTCACAGCCCTAATTATAAGTTACTCTCCTTGTTACAGATTATCTCCCTTGGGCAAGAACTCTCCAGTCAAAGATTCTCTCTTGGATAACAACTACCCAATACACGGATGATTATAGATTGTTGTCTGTGTTATGTGTATGAAACTATTCTAAGTTGATTAAAATTTCACCAGCTGTGTTTTATCCAGTGTTTTATTTGAGTCTTATATCCATAACCATTTCCTATGCTGCCCTTTAATACTGTTGGTTATATTCTTCTCTGTTCAGATATAAATGAATGTGTTAACGACAACGGAGGTTGCAGTCACCGCTGCCTCAACTCTGAAGGATCTTACACTTGCGCATGTTGGCCAGGACACGACTTGCTCGATGACCAGAAAACTTGCAGCGGTAAATACAACTTAATCATTATGAAAAATATTTATTTGCAACGTTATTACTGTAATTATTATTGTATAGAAGCTCGCAAAGGTAAGCATACAGTCTCCGAGTAGGTATACAGACCCAGCACTCTGAACAAAACCATCAATTGAACCGTGTACTTTAACACGGTAAAGGGTACAATAAAGAAGGTGAGCTCCCTTTGCCCTGCTAGAAAATTATTCACACCTGAGAGTATCCTATACCTCTACAAAGCCACCATTCGCCCATGCATGGGGTATTGTTGCCATATCTGAGCAGATGCGTCTACCACTTGTTTCTCCTTCTTAGAGAGGATCCCAAAAGGCTTCAAACCTAATAGGTTCCACACTAACAGCCAAGCTTCAACCTCTGTCCCATCGCAGCAATATTTAACCCCTTTGCCTGTTTTACAAGTTCTTTAAGTGAATGTGCTCTGATGAACTTTTAGTACTCGTCCCTCCTCGACGTACCTACTCCCGACTAACTCAACTAGCAGCAAAATCCCATCCCTTCACTGTTCAGGTCCTTATATACCGAAAAGCCTTCTTTTTTAACATTTTTTCCCTTGGAATGCTAGACTTTGAAATTCCCTCCCTGTTGATTGCTTCCCAAACTGTATTGACATGGAGAAATTTAAATGTGGTGTGAACTGGCATCTCGCTACTCAACACCCCACAATTTACTGTTAGACATGATCCCAAATAGTAGCCTCTTACGTTCCAAGTGGCAGTATGCCTTGTTAGGGAGTGAAAAGGATTAAAAAGCAATATCACGACGACCATTTCTACTTGTAGCAAGATGGGGTACCGCCGCAATTTGAACCCACTGTACATAAACTACTTTACGGCGAATTTCCTAACAGATGGATCGGATGTCGATGAGCCATCTACCTGCCGCCACGCTCGAGTGATCTAACACCAATTAACTACTGAGGTTGTAAATGAAATGGTTTGTGCATGCAAACTACATATTATTAACGCCATAATTTAGTTTATAGAGCTGTCTTGTCACGATATTATTGTTACGCAAAATATTATATTGAGTAAAAAACAGTTTTAAGGTTAAGAGGTCAGAGAAATGCACCAGGCGGAAGTTATGAAACCACGTGGCCATGGACACTCATTAGTAAACAAGAAAATACATGGCTACGAAAAATTACAGTTAACATTAAACGGGTTGAAAACGAAATTCGCTAATGTTAACTCTCCTTAAATAGAACTAGTGAGTTTACAAAAAGTTCCCTTTATATATACATAGCGGTACAAAAATGTGTTTAATATGTACCGTTACACCTTTTTATTAGTATCTATTTAGTGATGTGACGATTCCAATACTTTTCCCGACTTCGATACAATTAGCGATTCCGTGCTAAATTCCCGATTCCGATACAATTGCCGATTCCGATTCCCGTTCTTTATAAATCTCTAATTATTTAGCTATAAGATTGTTATTTCCCCCGATTTAAAAACCCGTGTTAAATATGCAGATATTTTCCTAAACGTCAAAATACACTTTTGGAGGGTGATCTATCGATTTTAGCTTTACTGGTAATTTAAAATCAATAAATATTTATTATTTTATCATTATCATCAGCAATGAAAGATTTTGGTTTAAACAAAATCAAATAAAAAAGAAAATTAAAAGAATCGATTTGGCATCAAAAAATAGTAATCAATTTTTCCGATACCGATTCCGATAACCCGAAATCTTCCGATTTTTCCCGATTCCCATTAATCGTCATAACACTAGTATCTATATTTAGTGAATTTTCATGGATTTTTTTTTATCTTTTTCGTGTGTATATGAATAAAGTTTACTTTGGAGATTACTTTGATAGTATACCATATGGTTTAGCGAAACGAATTGCCATTATAGAACTATTCAAATCCGGAAAACCTGCAGGAGATATTGCGAAGAACTTAATTGTGAACCGAATGTTGGTGTGGAGAGCACAAAAAACGTTTCAACTGATGAGATCAAGATAATTGATCTATCTGAGGGAGTAAAGTCTCAGCTTCCCACCATATCAATTTGGAGGTTCTGAAGAAGAAATTAAGTGAAAAAAATGGGCCAAAATCCCACCCCCAAAAATCATTCGTGACTCGTGTAGAGCATTCACCAAGCCTTTGCAGCACGTTATTAATGCACAGAGCGGTTACATTGAATAAAGTTTGGATATTTTGAATCTGGTAATGCAATTGTATATATTTACGTATGGATGGTTTGCATTGTTTAATTTATTTAATAAATACGGGTAAAAAAAAAACCTTTGTAACGTTAATTATTGAATTGATACAGAACGGTGTATACAAAGTGTTTCGAACTGATCGAATTTATCCATGCTTCGTCTCCAGATTTCGACGAATGTAAGGGCAACAACGAATGCAGTCAACTATGCGCAAATACCAAGGGAAGTTTTTACTGCCAATGTCACAAAGGATACGTATTGGAAGCGGACGGGAAAACATGTACAGGTCGGTAACGTTGGTTTTTTTCCATCCATCTTTGCTTTAATTTTTTTATGCAATGTCATGATTCTTTATTGTGACTTTTTTAACCGTAACTTTATTTTTTGTGACTTTTTTAACCGTAACTTTATTTATTATTATAATCGAGCAATAATACCTCGATTGCTGACCATTTGGGAATACCCAGGTGTATAAATGAATCTGCCGAGAAGTGTAACCGGCAAGAGGCTATTGTCTCGTCACGGCGATAGTTCGGGACGTCAGTTCCGCTTGCCGTTATTTTATTTACCTTCATTTTTATGGGGGTTAAACACACGGATTGATTTTTGGCTTTGATGAAATTATTCCTGTGGATCGAACTTGGCAAATCCAGGTTTTCAGTCCGGGTCGTTAACCATTTAGCAACCGTTACCACACACACACACACACACACACACACACACACACACACACACACACACACACACACACACACTTAACAATATGTTACCGAAGATTAGCACCGGACCTAAAAACATTCCAAACTGGAAAACGGACTACTATATTAGACCGGCCACAATGTCGAATATTTTAGATGAAGTGATAATCTTGAGCGCGGTGAGATGAGAAATTGACAGCTGATTTTCGGATGAGTAACAAAACAGGAGTGATCATCCAGAATCACATTTGGTGTTGGTGCACCTTACCCATAAAAATAAGTAAGAAAGTCACAACACAAGTAAAAACACAAAAAAGCCAGAGGAAGACTTCAGTCTGATTCACAAACATATGAGTTTAGTAAAGTAGAGAACTTGAATGTCTGCTGGAGAGAACTTGAATGCCTAATGGGCATTGTACTTGAGTGTATCTCTGTACAGGGGTTTATCAGGACAATCTGTCATGAGGATTTTTCCCTACAAGTAAATCCTAACTAAACATTCAACATCACATAGTATTCACGGTCCAAATAAGATCTCCCTGATATAATTAACCCCCACTAGCTTTTACGAGGAATTGTGTACCGTCTCCAAGTGATGTTACCTCAAGTAACAATACGAAGCTGGATACTCCAACAGACTAGATGAATTCTTGTCCTCGAATCCAGTAAGACCAAGATACCACAAGAAGATACACTATGACATGTTTAAATGGCCAATTTTAAAGCGATAAATAATGTCCTTAACTTTTTTACTTTTTGTTTGAGAGGTAAAGGTGAATATCTAGGCATTGTATAAAAAAAATATTAGCCCTAGAAGTGTTAGCCTTAGAACCCCCCCCCACACACACACATTTAACGATATGTTACCAGACCTAAAAACATCCCAAACTGGAAAACGGACTACTATATTAGACTGGCCAGAATGTCGAAAATTTTAGATCGAGATAATCTTGAGCGCGGTGAGATGAGAAACGGACAGCTGATTTTCGGATGAGTAACAAAACAGGAGTGACAAATCAGGAGTGAACATCCAAAATCACATTTGGTGTTGGTGCACATTTCCCATAAAAATAAGTAAGAAAGACACAACACAAGAACACAAAAAGCCAGAGGAAGACTCTGTACAAGAGTTTGTCAGAACAACCTGGCATGGGGATACTTTCCCCTACAAGTGAACCCTGACTAAATGTTCAAAATCACTTAGTATTCGCAATCTAAATAAGATCTGCTCAATATGACTAACTTACAATAGTTTTTACGAGGAACGATGAGTTCCAATAACAACGCGAATCTGGATACTCCCCCAGACTAGATGAATTCTTGTCCAGGAATCAAGTAAGACCAAGGGACCACAAGAAGGCATACTATAACATATTTAAATGGCCAATGATAGATCGGGAATAATGTTCTTAACTTTTTTACTAATTCAGGGTTTGAGAGATAAAGGCGAATTTTAATGGAATATTTGAATATCTAGGTATTATATAGAGAGATCAAATGTTAGCCCTAGAAAATGGTGCCGCTTGATTGCAAAACTCCGACTAAAGTAAAATGAACACAAATAGAGACGATGTTAAAGAAGAAGTTTCCGTCGTAAGAGTATTAATGGGGACAAATAAAGACAGTATCTTCGTTTAATAGAATGACTTCCGGATCGTTATATAATTGAAATTGTTATAATTCTTATAAACGTGACACTTACGAGCATAAGAAAGCTGTTAAACGATCTTGTTACATACATGTTTGATTTTAACCATGAATTTGCCTCTTCGACAGTTTCAACGATATAAAGTATGCACAGTTCATATCGCAGATGTTTTATTGGAGTTGTTTTTGTTGCTTTTGTTGCTAATTTTAACAAACTAAAACAAAGACGTACACTTTTTCTAAAGTCTATCGTAAAAAAAGAGAATATGTTATGTTTTGTCAAAATAATCCTCAAGAAATGGAGGTTGACATTGGTTTTGAGAGAGACTAAGAAAAAGTCAAAATATTAAGCAACTTTCTCATCAACGAATTTATTATACAATCTGGAGACGGAATCAAAGAGATTCATCCCGGTAGCTTGACAATGAGAAATCTACTGTATCGTTTATCGCCTTGATTTAATCGTAACATCCTAACACTAGCCCTAACTTTAAAATTGAAGTTGAAAGCAGTTTAGACAAAAAAGTAAAATTCATTAAATTTAGATACTATTAAAAGTCAACGTATAGTTCAAAGAGTCGCTAAATGGCAATTTTGCCTGTGTGACCAGACTAAATCTAGTTAAGCAACGTTTAGCTAGTCTAATATGGCAGAGGGTCGTTGAATATTTTGCAATCCTAACTGCGAAGAAGAGCGAACAATTACGCCATAAGTTGGTTATTTATATACATTATACACGACTCTGGATGAATAAGCATGACTAATTTTTTTAATATATATTTTTACGTTTTTTGTCTCCTCCACCTCATTCGCGTCCTCCTCATCATCCTCTTTCTTCGCTTCCTTTTCGTATTACATTTCTTCTTCCTCCTACGCATGTACGTGTCTCAGAGCACTATCATTTATTTTCTTAGGTCCAGCACTAGAGTGTAATTAATTAATTAAAGAGAAGCGCGGTAGAAGTGGCCCATGACCCCGAAACTGAATCGTTTGTACAGACCTGAGAGATTACGCGTATATGGTAGCAACGAATAAATATTAATTAACAACTTGATATTTCGTTATATGTTATTAATGAAATAATTTAGGCTGAGTTTCCAGCGGTATTTAAATATCTGTTTCTTTTCAAATACGTTCATTGGCATGTCTGAATTTGAATGACTCACCATATTTTGGAATATATATATATATATATATATATATATATATATATATATATATATATATATGATGATGATTGCAACGTCTTGTCAGACGAGTGCCACTCCCTCAGAAATTTAAAATCCATGAGCCCAAATGCATGAGGGAGTATCTATAAAAAGATGATGTTACAGAGTCTTAGCTTTGTATGACAGCTAAGTCTCTCTCTCGGTTCAAAATGTTGAGATCCAGCAACAAGCAAGAGCAAGATAGCCAGCAACAAATTAAACTGCAGACCAGCTTAATGCGGGTACTGGTCTCCCGCTTTGTTTTTTAAATCAGAGATTTGCTTCTCCTAGAAAGGTTGCCTTCACCACGGCTTACGGGAGCCCCCTCCACCCCAATGCACGCACACACACACACACACACACACACACACACACACACACACACACAAATATACACTGTGCTAGTTGGCCGTTGACCCAGAAAAAGAGTTCATTCGCCCTTTATATATATATATATATATATATATATATATATATATATATATATATATATATACACACACACACACACCGTACTTTTGGGTAATTGCGCCAAATCCGGAGTAATTGCACCAATTAAAAGAGCTCTTTATATGCGTAGTTGCCAAAAGAGCACTTTTAGCTAGTTCGTGCAATCAACACGGTCTAGGCGCAATTACCCTAAATTACGGTATATATATATATATATATATATATATATATATATATATATATATATATATATATATATATATATATATATATATATATATATTATAAATAATAATTATTTTATCCCTACAGACATTAGTAGCGTTTCGTGCTTCCGCTATCATCAGTGCAGGACGTGACAATTCCTACTGGTCAGGAGATTCGAATACAGCTACAAAGTTACCCTTGACTCTATTTGCTAAGATTTTATCTTCGGACCACTAACAATTGCCGCGAGTATTAAGAGAAATTTAACACCTATAAATGCCAAATGCGAGCACAACAGTAAACAGTCGACACGGTTCAAACGAGTGGAATTCGTGAACGTTGCATGACACTAGTTGACTGCTTTTTTTTGTTTTTATTTCTTAGATAGTGCTAAACTTCAATACTCTCAAAGGCGCTAATAATTATAAATAATACTAAAATTACTTGTTATACCTACAGACACTAGTGTTCCCTGCTTTTACCCCACTAATTCTTTCTTATAAAAAAAACTTAAATTTTGCCTGCTTTTTGGGGGGAGGTCCATTTAAACAAACTGAGCCACAGTAACGCGTGGCCGGGCACGAGTATATATATATATATATATATATATATATATATATATATATATATATATATATATATATATATATATATAAAATTGAAACCATGTAAAATAAAATTTGCATTATTTATTAGTTTTTCAAATATTCAAGCAAAGAATATTAAAAAAAATTCTTATTTCATGATATTTCAAAAATAGGCTTTTCTCTTCAGGTTAATAACTAGCAAAACAAAAGTAAAGAATTACTAACTTGCAAATTAACACCATACTGAATAATAACTGAGAAAGCAGAACGCTTTATTCAAGTGTTGTTACATGCGATGAATTTGCTCGTTTGACCAATTACGACTTGCAGTAACTTCCCCTTAAGTAACTCGTACGCGATTCGATCTGGAGTTTCGCGAGATTACTTACTAATTTGAAATAGCAGTCAGTCATTGTTTGTTTTTTTTTTTCTGTTTTCTTTCTTTCTGTTTTTATTACGGTCTTCTTTCTTTGAATTTTTATTCACCACAGATGTCGATGAGTGTTCTCAGCATAATGGCGGATGTTCTCAATTGTGTAAGAATCTTCCTGGCGCACACAGCTGCGAGTGTAAACCAGGTTTTGAGATGAAGACGGATATGCGTACGTGCGGAGGTAAGTTTAATGACCCGTGTACATTTTGAAAAAAAAAAAATAGTATTATACAGTAAAAGTCTCCAGAGACATGAAACCATTGGTATATGTTAAAAAGGTAAATGTAGGACAAACACTTCCACTCAAAGTGCCCGGTGATAGTCGAGGGCGATCCGAAGGCTCCCTTTTCACTTGTTGCTACACTTAGGAGTTGGGGGGAGGGTGTTACTCCATTTTCAAAATTCTTCCACTTGATCCTCTCCTTATAATGATCAGTGTTTTGTAAAGATACATTAAGTATCATTTTAAGTCTCTGCTATGACTCACCCGAGAATTGAACCCCGGTATCTCGGTCCATTAGCTTACACTATTACCAGTATTCCAAATGGGCCTAAGTAACCTTTTCTAATTAGTATTTAACAAATAATGTTTACGTATAAGGCTAACTCAACGGTTAAAAACAAGTAATCAAAAAGCTGTTTAATAAGTTCAGGAATAGTTTTGTACTGATTTTTATTTGAAATATTTTTTTTATATATACTTGTACATTTAATCAAGACATTAAAAATGAAAATATCGAAAAAAGTTATATTGTACGTATTCGTTTTGAACTGAAGATCCCCGGAAAAAAATTTCATTTAATTTGATCGAGTAGTTTTTTTTTTTTTTTTTTTTTTTTTTTTTACAGCGGAAAAACATGTTTTTATGGCAGTACGTTGAAGACAGACATCTTGGAATTTTTTAAATTTTTGTTTGAATTTTAGAAACACCACTGAGAGATAACTCAGTTTAAAGCGCCGACACTCCCTCCCCATCTTTAATACTATCTTTTCTTCCTAAAAGTCGAACCTTTTGCTCGGTATAATAACAAATTGTTTTTTGTTTGTTTGTTTGTTTGTTTGTTTGTTTTCGGTGTAAAACAAAAACTACTTGATGAAATTAAGTTAAATTTTTTTTTTTTTTCGGAGAACTTCATTCCATAACGGATACGTACAATTTAATTTTTTTTTTTTTTCGATATTTTCATTTTTTAATGTCTTGATTTGAGAGGAAACAAGTTAATCGACAGAACACTAGATATGAAGTTGTTCACCAAGGTACACGAAGGAAGCTGAATAGGATTGTTCCCGATTCTATTAAGAGTTAGGTTATGGGCAACTTTAGGTGTGGCGGTGAGTTTTGCAACGGTATGGGACAGTCGCGGACAGTCTTGCGTTTGCGACAGTTGACAACAATTAGGTGAGTTTCTTGTTGGACACAGTTGAAGGCAGGTCGCAGCTTGGACTAGATCGTGAAAGCTTTAGGAGATCAAGATGAACTGACAAGAACTAACGAACACGGTCTGAACAGAAGACGTAAATGTAAACTTTAGCGTTCAAATAGTGTCACACACACACACGCACACACACACGCACACACACAAACACACACACACACACACAGATTGCAACTGATATTTGCAGAACATGTCGGAGTTTGTGTTCTTTGTGTTTTGTTTTATTTTATTTTATCCTTTATATTTGTGAACACGTGCGAACCCTTCTCGGCAGCCATCAATGTAAGAGACGACGACACGGCCATAACAGAAGACGAAGGAGAAAAAAAGCATGGAAACCACGTTAGGGTCGGTGTTTGTTATCGAGCACGGGATCACCTGATATCACAATTGTATGGAATACATAATTTGAATCTAGTTGGTTCGAAAACAATCTATTCTTTCTTTCTGCAGACATTGACGAATGCGCTACCAGTAATGGCGGTTGCACCCAAGAGTGCGTCAACACCCCGGGGTCATTTTCTTGTACGTGTGATACTGGCTATGAGCTTGGCAGTGATGGTATCACGTGTCAAGGTAAGTATAAACTTGTAATTGAGCACTCTGGCAGTTTGTTTTTTTTCTGCTTTATGTATTAAACCAAAATTTTATTTTTAGAATATTAAAAAAAATATTTCTGGGGTCTAAAGTTCACTTTTTATGATACTAGCTCAATAAGGAGAGAGAGAGAGAGAGAGAGAGAGGGGGGAGAAATGAATATAGAGAAATAGACAGACAGACAGACAGACAGAGTTACTTAACTTTATATATCAGTTTATTCATTGTTAAATGGCTCTGCTATCTGTATTAATTATGAAATCATTTTTGGTCCCCCCGACAAAAGGAGGGTGAACTTGTAAACTCACCCTTGTCCGTTCGTCCGTTCGTCCGTTCATCTGCCCGCATTTTCTCAATAACTAGCCTCAGAATTTTTGAAATTTTGCACAAACATTAAACATGATATGAGTAAACATGATATGAGTAAAAAAAGTAATAGGACGGATTTTCCGGGAAAACTCCGCCCCCCCCCCACACACACACACCAAGGGCTGCCTTTCGGGTTAAAATGGCTAAAATTGACACTTTTGTGCTCATTAAAAAAATGCCTTGGATTTTTATAAAACTTTCTGAAAAGTTGTAACTAACTGATTTCTATATAATTTTGTTTGTCTATATTTCGTGATAACTCTTGGGCTTGTCCCATGGGCTCTTTTAAGGCTAATAAAAACATTCAATTTTGGAGATTATCTTACCATATTTGTCCAAAATTTCCTGTGTATGCCGAACTCAAATTTAAATATGCTAAGGCCTTGGGGACTTTTGGGGGCTAAGTAGCAGGGGCAAATGGTAGACTTAGTCATTATTATTTTTTTATTTATTTTTTTTTTAATTTTTTATTTATTTATTTTTTTTTTTTGGATGGTGCAGAACTCAAATTTACCTATATTAAGGCGTTTTGTTCATTTTGCACCGTTTGTTCATTTTCACTAGGATTTGGGGCTAAATGGGGGGGGGTGAATAGAAAATGCTGAACTTAGTCATTTTTTATGCCTCGTTCACTGTGCATTCACGGGGGACCATGCATGCTTCACTTGTTTTTTTCGTCATGTTATTTAAATCTTGACTACTTAAATAAGATCAATATTTCGTTCCTTTTATTGACAGAAATTTCTTCAGAATGAAAGAACATATTTTTGTATATACAAAGATTTATAATTTAGATACGACCTTCGTCCATGTTTCTGTTTCTATTCTCATACGTCAGGTCATAACAGCCTTCTTATATATATATAGTAATTTATAAAATGTATATGGCGATTAAGCTACACTGAATATTCCGCGTTTCATCCACTCTAGGACTCTTCAGGTTTATGCGCATAAGCCTGAAGATTCCTAGAGTGGATTAAACACGGAATATTCAGTGTAGCTTAATTGCCATATATATTTTATAACTTATATATATATATATATATATATATATATATATATATATATATATATATATATATATATATACAGTGCTGGCAAAAAGAAAGTCCGCACTTGTAATTTTTTCAAAAGCTCCAAATTTAAGCTAAATTTGATGTAACTGCTTAAACAACCTATAACTCATTTGATTCGCCTTTTATTCCTCTTGTCTACCTGTTCATATTTGACTTTTAATTGAAATATTCTAGTGTTCACGTCAATTTAAAAAAAATAACTTCAAATTGAGGAGGCATAAAGAAAGTCCACAGCAACAAATTCACTTAAAACTAGTTTAAATTATCGCCCCTAAATCAGTTTAAAATATC
>NC_136510.1:36683545-36688545 GCF_053919585.1 Euprymna scolopes
CAAATTAGGCACAAGGCCGATTTTTAATGTGAGGAGTGAAGGGAGGGGGAAGAGAAAAAGGAGACCAGCTCCCGAGCGGTGGGAAATGGGAGCTGGTTAAAGGTCAGGCATGTGGGGTTGCCCTCACATCTGGTCTTTGCTAGTCATAGCTAGTCATAGCTTGCAGCATCCGAAGAACAGATGGTATTTATTTGCTCCCCCACCGAGCAAATTAGGCACAAGGCCAATTTTTAATGTGAGGAGTGAAGGGAGGGGGAAGGGAAAAAGGGGACCAGCTCCCGAGAGGTGGGAAATGGGAGCTGGTTAATGGTCAGGCATGTGGAGTTGCCCCCACATCTGGTCTTTGCTAGTCATAGCTAGTCCTAGCTAGTCATAGCTTGCAGCATCTGCCGGAACAGATGGTATTTATTTGCTCCCCCCACCGAGCAAATTAGGCACAAGGCCAATTTTTAATGTGAGGAGTGAAGGGAGGGGGAAGGGAAAAAGGGGACCAGCTCCCAAGAGGAGGGAAATGGGATCTGGTTAAAGGTCAAGCATGTGGGGTTGCCCCCACATCTGGTCTTTGCTAGTCATAGCTAGTCCTAGCTAGTCATAGCTTGCAGTATCTGCCGGAACAGATGGTATTTATTTGCTTCCCCACCGAGCAAATTAGGCACAAGGCCAATTTTTAATGTGAGGAGTGAAGGGAGGGGGAAGGGAAAAAGGGGACCAGCTCCCAAGAGGAGGGAAATGGGATCTGGTTAAAGGTCAAGCATGTGGGGTTGCCCCCACATCTGGTCTTTGCTAGTCATAGCTAGTCCTAGCTAGTCATAGCTTGCAGTATCTGCCGGAACAGATGGTATTTATTTGCTTCCCCACCGAGCAAATTAGGCACAAGGCCGATTTTTAATGTGAGAAGTGAAGGGAGGGGGAAGGGAAGAAGGGGACCAGCTCCCGAGAGGTGGGAAATGGGAGCTGGTTAAAGGTCAGGCATGTGGGGTTGCCCGCACATCTGGTCTTTGCTAGTCATAGCTAGTCATAGCTTGCAGTATCTGCCGGAACAGATGGTATTTATTTGCTCCCCCACCGAGCAAATTAGGCACAAGGCCGATTTTTAATGTGAGGAGTGAAGGGGAAATGAAGACCAACTCCCCGGGGAGTAGGGGAGCTGGATAGTGGCAATTGGTATGAAGGGTTGCCCCTACATTGACCAAGGTCTTATATGTGGGGTCGCCCCCACATATGGTCTTTGCTTGCAGTATCTGCCGGAACAGATGGTATTTATTTGCTCCCCCACCGAGCAAATTAGGCACAAGGCCAATTTTTAATGTGAGGAGTGAAGGGAGGGGGAAGGGAAAAAGGGGACCAGCTCCCTAGAGGTGGGAAATGGGAGCTGGTTAATGGTCAGGCATGTGGGGTTGCCCCCACATCTGGTCTTTGTTAGTCATAGCTAGTCATAGCTAGTCATAGCTTGCAGTATCTGCCGGAACAGATGCTACACTTTGATCCTGGCCCGAAGGCCATGTGTTTGTTGTTCCTATTTACAATGCCTCCCCACGGGACAGAGTTAGGCACCAGGGTCGTTTTTTAACGTGGAGAAAAGGAACAAAAATAAAAATTGTCTCAGTCGTGAAGGATTTCTCCTCCACTGACAGAGAACAAGAAATTGAAGTGTAGCATCTGAAGAAGAGATACTATACTCTGAGGTATTTATTTGCTCCCCACTGAGCAAATTAGGCACAAGGCCGAATTTTAAAGTGAGGAGTGAAGGGGAAATGGGGACCAACTCCCCGGGGAGTAGGGGAGCTGGATAGTGACAATTGATATGAAGGGTTGCCCCTACATTGACCAAGGTCTTATATGTGGGGTTTCCCCCACATATGGTCTTTGCTTTCTGTATCTGCCGGAACAGATGGTATTTATTTGCTCCCCCACCGAGCAAATTAGGCACAAGGCCAATTTTTAATGTGAGGAGTGAAGGGAGGGGGAAGGGAAAAGGGGACCAGCTCCCGAGCGGTGGGAAATGGGAGCTGGTTAAAGGTCATGCATGTGGGGTTGCCCCCACATCTGGTCTTTGCTAGTCATAGCTAGTCATAGCTTGCAGTATCTGCCGGAACAGATGGTATTTATTTGCTCCCCCACCGAGCAAATTAGGCACAAGGCCGATTTTTAATGTGAGGAGTGAAGGGAGGGGGAAGGGAAAAAGGGGACCAGCTCCCGAGAGGTGGGAAATGGGAGCTGGTTAATGGTCAGGCATGTGGGGTTGCCCCCACATCTGGTCTTTGCTAGTCATAGCTAGTCATAGCTTGCAGTATCTGCCGGAACAGATGGTATTTATTTGCTCCCCCACCGAGCAAATTAGGCACAAGGCCGATTTTTAATGTGAGGAGTGAAGGGAGGGGGAAGGGAAAAAGGGGACCAGCTCCCGAGAGGTGGGAAATGGGAGCTGGTTAATGGTCAGGCATGTGGGGTTGCCCCCACATCTGGTCTTTGCTAGTCATAGCAGTCATAGCTAGTCATAGCTTGCAGCATCTGTCGGAACAGATACTACACTTTGAGATATTAAATCTTTTATTCATGTTAAAAAATACATTCAAAATTAACGTTGAACAAAAAACTTAGGCACATGGCCAACTCAAAAGGGGGGATTTTGGGGGTCGTTGGTCATCCTTGTCACTCCAGAACTAAACAAAGTCAAAAGTTTCTCCCAGCTAGTATCTTCTTTCACCATAATACCGCATTCACCCTTTCATATTGGGGGACGTCCTAGTAACTCCCAATTTTTAAAACATTTTTTATTGACGTGTAAAAACAAAAAAGATAACAATAAAATGGTAACAATAATTCATTTGTGTCGAGGGCGGGGGAAGAAAAAACAAAAGGTGATTAGTAGGACCCTCCCAACCCCGTCTAGTTGATAGACTGCCCGTTCCACTAGGTTTGTAAAAGGAACCTCGCTTCTGCGGGTCAGTCTCTAGGTGGGGATGCCCTCTAGATGGGGGTGAATGGAGAAAAGAAAATTTTTGTGGGTAAGGGATGGAGGTTAGTTTGTATTTCTTTTTCTCCAAGATGGGTAAAATTTAGAGGAAGGGGTGAAAACAAAAATTGCAGGTAAGAGGGGATGGGAATCTTGGAGGCATCCTTATCGGGGAGGGATGGAACACACACTCAGCTAGCTGAGAGACTACTTGTTTAATTTAACTTTACAGAACTGCGCGTTCCACACCTAGGCGGGGAACACGTATTCAAATTTGGCTCCTCTTCGTACACACAGACTTGCCACATGTATCCATCTTCTGTCAAATGCCGCGCGATGCAGCCTTCTTCTATCACATCTGATCTTCAGCCGTAGTTGGTGTTTAAAGAACGCGATCAGATCTTGATCAGAAAAAGACAACACTCCCCGGCAATCTTGCAGACGTGACGTCCAAATCACCATTCTCGCCACGGCCAGGATCGTAACGTAGACCATTTGTCTTTCCCGGTCCCACGGCGGCCTCACGTTGTCCACAACATTAGATACAGTAATTGGGCGAGGATGCTCAGGATCGATGCGAGCCGTCACTCCGCTGACATACGACCAGTACTGGCGGAGTTCGCGGCAATCAAAGAAAGCGTGATCTGTAGTTTCTACGGCCGTTGTCCCACAACGGGGACAATCAGGCGACTCCAAAAACCCGGAACTGCATTGTATGTTGTTGAGTGGAAGTGCATTTCGGGCCAATCGCCAGGTCAGAGAGAACTCCGAATTGTTCAGATGACTCGAACCTGGCGCCCAGCTCCACGCGGAGCGGATCTCACTCTGCTGCCACCCCAAACGCGCGCATAGCGGGTCGTCAGCGGCCCCCTTCACTAGATCCCTGTGGAGTTCCCTACGGGTAGCAGTCACAAGGTCACTGGACCTTGGTAGTCGTTTTAGCGCGGCTCGGCACTCTTTCATGTAGGCAGATTCTCCCCGCGGCCTGCGACGGCTCTCGATGGAAGGGTCGAGAATGAGGTTGAGGAAGGCGGCAGTAACCACGGGGTGCCACGGTTGGTCATCCTGCATATAGTGGCTCAGGAAGGCCAGCCTCTCAGCATCTCGATGACACTTCAAGTCCGGCATTCCCAAGCCTCCCTCACACGGACGTTGAATACAGACCTGTCTGCTCACCCAGTGTCTTCCTCTGTCCCAAAGGAGCGAGGACAAGAGTTCGACAAGAGCTTTTAGGTGTTGTGCAGGCAGGGGAAGTACGGCCAGTCAGTAAAGGATGAGAGGAAAGACGTAAGTGGCGCACGCCTCAGCTCTACCCTTTAAGGAAAGTTTCCTAGGAAGCCACGAATTGACTGCAGCCTCCACCTTTGACCGTACCTCCAACCAATTCTTGTCAAGCTGGAGACCCGGTCCGAACCACACGCCGAGGATCCGGACCGGGCCATCTGTCCAGCTGAAGGGCGCAGGGAGGTTTGCGTTGCCACTCCATGCGCCCAACCGCAGTCCTACCGACTTGTTGCGGTTTATCTTGGCCCCCGTGATTCTTTCGTACTGTGTGAGTGCCTCCGACACGACCTCAATGTCTCTGAAGCCCGATACGAAGATCGTGACATCATCGGCGAACGCGGATACCTTGGCAGCTGAGCCGCCAGGCAGAGCCATTCCGCGCAGGGCCGAATTTGCCTCCCCATGTCTCAGCTTGTGGAGAAGAGGCTCCAAAGCCAGGACATAAAGCAGGGGCGACAGTGGACAACCCTGACGAACCGACCGAGAGATAACAAAGGGCTTCGAGCGCTTTCCGTTGACTTGCACGACAGCCATGGGCTGTCGATACATTATGGAGATCCACTTGCAAAAGTCCGGTTTAAAACCGGCGGCCTCTAAGACAGATGCCAGGAAACGATGGTCGACCCTATCGAAAGCTTTGGACTGATCTAAGTTTATCAGCGCGGCTTCCGTGTCGTCATCTATTCCCCCCTCTAGGATCGTGCGGATCAGGTGCAAGTTGTTCTGAATCGATCTCCCTTTCACAGCGTAGTTCTGTTCC
>NC_136510.1:36691045-36713545 GCF_053919585.1 Euprymna scolopes
TCTGTTTGATATAAAAATATGATACTGCACTAAAATAACGGACAAACCTCTGTTTGATATAAAATAAATATGATGCTGAACTCAAATAGTACGGCATGATCACGTTGCCACATCGATTCTTGCCAGATCACCGAAGTTAAGCCACGTTGAGCCTGGCCAGTACCAGATGGATGACTATTTGGGAAGGCTAGGCGCTGTATGTACGTTCTGGGAAGGTTGAGCGTGGGGCCAGGACCCTCACCCTGTAAAAAGAACTACTCGCTACAAAAACATCTACAAAGCTATAGATGGTCTATGTCCCTCCGGGGACTCAATGGATAAACTCAAATAACGTACAAACATCTGTTTGATATAAAAAAAATTTTTTAAATATGATGCTAAACTAAAATAACGTACAAATATCTGTTTGATATAAAAAATATATTGCTGTACTAAAATAACGGATATACCTCCGTTCATTATCAAAAAAAAGACGTTTAACAAAATAACGGACAAACCTCTGTTTTGTTTTGTTTTTTTTAAATCAAATGAATGATGGTGAACTAAAACAACGGACAAACCTCTGTTTGATATTAATTATATGATGCTGAACTCAAATAACGTAAAAACTCCTATTCGTTATAAAAAAAAAATGATGCTGAACTCTAATAATGGCCAGACGTCTGTTCGTTATCATTCGGTATAACTCTTAGATACGCAACACGTGCAATAGCTTGAATAATTTTTCAATTATGAAACTTGCTTAAAGTTAGTTTAAATCAATATTATTAATAATAACTCTATTTTATGGAACTGATGATTAGGGCTAGGACAACAGCATATTCTTGTCATTTTTTTTACTCTCGAGTGTGTATCCGTTGATATCTTATATGCTTTTATATAGAGTGATGTAGTTCTCGGTTGATTAACTGTGTCTAACTGTATCGGATATATACTGGAGATTCATGACAATGAAAAGAATATGTTGTTGTCATAGCCCTACTGATAAGTTAATAAATTTACCTTCATTTGCATATTCGGTTCAATCCGGATAAATAATATTTTTATGCCATTTTCAATTAAGTTTTTGATATCATCCATATATGTATATCTGGGAGAGCGGGAAAATACGAAAGAACGAATATAGGTAAAATATAGAAATAAGAAAAAATTACAAAAAAAAAATCCAAGCAGAACACGCAAGTCAACACAGGGCAATATACGAATCAATATTTCGCCTAAAACTATATTAAAGATTTTTCAAGATACATGATATAAGGATATGTATATATAAAGGATTAATGAGAGATTCTCCATAAAGAAGGTAGGGGAATGCTGTTTCGAATCTAATAATTCTCTATTATCTTTACAGTGATGCCATACTTCTATCCTAATTTTACCAAACCGGAAAACATGACTGAGGTAAAAGGTAAGGGATGATTGTTCTTGTTCCTTTTTCTCATTCTTGTTTTATTATTTAAGCATACTCCGTTCTAGCGATTCTAATAATATTAGTCTATTCCAACTAATATATGATTTAAAAATATGATGTATACACACACACACACACACACACACACACACACATATATATATATATATATATATATATATATATATATATATATATATTCAGAATGTGAAACAATATATAATTATTTCCACAGCCAGACAACTTCGCAGCTCACAGGAGCCATGACAGCAACAAATCAGAATTTCAAGACTCGGGTTTCGAGTCGTAGACTTATATATATATATATATATATATATATATATATATATATATATATATATATATATATATTAATATATATATATATATATATTAATATATATATATATATATATATTAATATATATATATATTAATATATATATATATTAATATATATATATATATATATTAATATATATATATATATATATTAATATATATATATATATATATATATATATTAATATATATATATTAATATATATATATATTAATATATATATATTAATATATATATATATTAATATATATATATTAATATATATATTAATATATATATATATATATTAATATATATATATATTAATATATATATATATATTAATATATATATATATATTAATATATATATATTAATATATATATATATTAATATATATATTAATATATATTAATATATATATATATTAATATATATTAATATATATATATTAATATATATATATTAATATATATTAATATATATTAATATATATTAATATATATATATATTAATATATATTAATATATATATATATATTAATATATATTAATATATATATATATTATCATATTATATATATATATATATATATATATATATATATATATATATATATATATATATATATATATATATATATATATATTATCATATTAATGTACGGCATAATCACGTTGACACACCGGTTCCCGTCAGATCACCGACGTTAAGCAATGTTGAGCCTGGCTATTTGAGGGAGAGGGGGAAAGACTAAATAACTAAATAATTATTTCCTTCTTAACTTAGTTTTCTAAGTTGAGAAATGAGAGACACAGATAGACAGAGCCCCTCTGTCACATTCTCTGACATTATCAGTTTTCATAAAGCATTTTGCTGTGTCTCGTCCGCATGGCTTCAGAGCGACTGATCTGAAAACCTTTGTTTCTCTCTCTTGAAAACGTAACGTCATGTCATCTTTCGACTTTGTTTCTTCTATAGAGTTTGCCCTCCTCCGCCTTGTCACCTATCTTTAGTTGCACTCTGATAACGTTTCGGTTTTACAGATCTGGGTTATTCTGACATGCACTAAGAGTGACCCTTGTAAAAAAATTCACACTACCTAACTGTTGTGAGGACTCACTCATACACAATATATGAACTCTATCGAATTGTACAAATAGACTGAGAGGTACTGAATCGACCTGCTGTGTGTACTTCGTAGCATGACATCTTGGTGTTACGTGCTACGACTGTTGTTCTCTGTATATTCTGCTTTGTGCTCAATGCAGTTTTCTTTTTTTTTTCTAAACCATATCCGTATCCGTGTCTTCTTTAGTGACCTTTCTGGGCCATAACACTAGCTGAAATGCTACTGACGTAGGGCCCCTAACATATAACATATCTACATTTTAATACTTTTGTTATCTTTTAATTTTCCTAATTTCTTGTAAACCACAAATTCATTGCATCTCCTTCCTTGTTTTACGTCATTTAAAATCGATTTGTATCCATATATTTATTTACATTTTGTAATGCTCTATTTCCAGTGAGTGACATGTGTGTCTTGGACAACGCTACAGGTGGATGCGTTATCTGTTTACCAAATCACTACTACGAATATGTGGAGGACAGGGGGAAATTCTACCAGTGCGTCCACGACATGCTCGTCCTTCGAGACTGTCCGGAAGGAACCGTATGGAGTAAGAACCTAACAACGTGTGTTCATGACAGTAAGTATGACATGTTAGATTCACTTTTTATAAAAGAACTTTAGTATGACGCGTGTATATATATATATATGTGGGGTGGGGCGTATATATATTTGTATATATATATATATATATATATATATATATATATATATATATACATATTTGTGCGTATGTGCGTATATATATATTTATTTGTGTATATATATATATATATATATATTTGTATATATATATATTTACATATATATATATTTGTATATATATATATATTTGTATATATATATATATTTGTATATATATATATATTTGTATATATATATATTTGTATAAATATATATATATTTGTATATATATATATATATATATATATATATTTGTATATACATATATTTGTATGTATATATATATTTGTATATATACATATATATATATATAGATGTTGTTTCGTTTTGGTTTTAGCGGTATGTTTTGAATGAATTCAATTATTTACAAAAGTGCATTTTTACCTAAATGCGAGTTGGGAATAATTTTCCCTTTAAACCAATTTGGTACCCCCACATGGTGAGCGGTATATATATTATTTTTAAAATGTAATGTATATATATATATATATATATATATATATATATATATATATATATATTTGTATATATATATATTTGTGTATAGATATATATTTGTATATATATATGTTTGTGTGTATATATATTTGTATATATATATATATGTTTGTGTATATATATATTTATATATATATTTATATATATATATCTTTATATATATTCATATATATATATATTTTTATATATTTATATATATAAATATGTATATATATTTGTATATATATTATATATATTTATATATATATTTATATATATTTATATATTTATATATATATTTATATATATACTTGTATATATATTTATATATATTTATATATATATATTTATATTTATATTTATATATATATATATTTATATATATATATTTATATATATTTATATATATATTTATATATATATTTATATATATATATATTTATATATATATATTTATATATATATATTTATATATATATATTTATATATATATATTTATATATATTTATATATATATTTATGTATATATATATTTAAATATATGTATATATATTTATATGTATATATATTTATATATATGCATATATATATTTATATTCGGATATATACACAGCTATGCGGATATATACACAGCTATGCGGATTACCCAGTATATAGCTTGGAAATTATTACCAAACGGATTTAAAGAACGTATAATATGGATTTTACCAAGCAAGTTGGATCAACAAAAACATTCATATCCTTTTTCTACAAATCCTCCTGCTACAGGACTTCTGATAAATGTATTATTTTTACTTTGACTTTCCATGTCTCACTAACTTTAGCAAATAGGGTGCATACCTTTATAACTATTTGCTAATATTTTCTCTCCTCTGATGAGATGGTAGACATCGAAACCCTATAGATTAAGGAGATTAATTTTCTAAAACATTCTTTGTCTTGCTTAGAATAATAAAAATTCTTTGATATGAAACTCAACCACTTCATTTCATTTCAATGAGAGTTTTTTGAAATTCATTGAATTACAATTTAATTTATTTGCTCTACCTTTCATATCGAGCAATTCTTGTTTAGATGGGCTAACTTATAGAATATTACTGCCAGTAATATTTTGTAAACCTACAATCTCACTTTTACATAACCACTGATTGTTAAATAAAAACTACTCCGAAGTATATATATATATATATATATATATATATATATATATGCAATATATATATATATATATATATATATATATATATATATATATATATATATATATATATATATATATATATATATATATATATATTACAATAACAAAATGCGAGCGTGAAACGTAATATGGTTAAACTTAATCATGGGAAAGTAAAGGACTAGTTGTTAAAACTGGAAAAGAAAGGACAAGATATTCTAGTAAAAAATATAATAAATTCATAACTTAAAATATTGCAGCATTAAGAATTGACTATATAATGTTATAAATTGAAACCTAAAAGATTAACTAAGAGTATATATAGAGGGAGACGGGGCACAGTTTATTTGTTCATATATAAATAAAGGGGGATGATATAGATCAAAATGTAGTATCTGTTCTGTCCGAAGATGATACAAGTGATTATGTGAGGTCTACTTTCGCGCGGGACATCAATAAAATGGAAGTAATGTCACGAACTCCTAGAAGGTTTTTAGAGATAGACCCCCATAAGAAGATATATATTGAAAGTACACTGGCTTAAATATGTATGCTTTAAAGCAATTTTGAATTTTGGAAGAAAGGGAGTAACCATTCCCAAATGAAGGATGATGCACAAACACTGGATACAGAAGAAAGGCGGCGGCTCAGAAAACTTTAAGAGGCAGCACATATTATAGATAATAATAACAACATCAGTCACTCCAGCGTAGAGTTAAGCTGCATTTGGACGCCTCTAATTGTAAAATCACAGAAAAAGAAAACATGATATATGCCCATCTCAAGGGAGGTAACTTCACAATAACAAAAGTTGCCCCCACTTACATCTTGTTTTTTTTTTTTAAACAAAAAAATACGCATGGGTATCGATCCTCTTTTTCGTAAAACAATTTTTTTTTCACTAATATAAGCAATTAATATAGATATCCCGAAAAATTGAGCCATAGGAAAAGATTTAACAAATATCTTAGTGACCCCTGATGATTGAATCTTCTTTATGATCTACGGATCGACCCTCAAACAAATAGTTCGAATTCTTGTAATGCGGAGCCAACTCTTTTTTTCCTCAGTAGGAAAAGAAGGATGTTCTCAACACCCGAAGAAGGTCGCAGGTTGCAGCCACCGAAACGCTGTGCTAATAACCCCCAAGATGGGAATAATTGTCCGATTAATCAACATAACACAAACATATATACTTTACTTTGAACAAAGTTGGTACAATAATTTTGCGGGGTCTGCATTCGCGCCGGGCGTCCATAGAATAGAAATATTTTTAAGTACGGCAGCAATATACAATAGATAAACGATGTAACAGAGCGCGGAAGCGCGTATGGAAATGCGAAATGACGTCACCGTAAGGATAAAGGAAAAGACTATAAAAAATAAAAGAAACGTGTACAACAGACAGAGGTGCACGTTCGAGAGGACAGGCGTCAGCAGAGGAGGAGCACGTTAGAGACGTGGGTGACGTCACAGCCGTAACCATAAGTCGCGCGTGGTAGGAGGATGAGGAAATAAATATCGTTGTTACAACTTGTTATTACTTGTCCTATGTTCCTCGCAACAACGTGTTGGGTTTACGTGTGTAAACGTGGGTAACGTTACAAGGGAGACAAACGTGGAATTTTCATGGGTACCGCTAGTAGTAGTAGTAGTAGTAGTAGTAGTAGTAGTAGTAGTAATTAGACTCTTATATACGTATTCATTTCTAAAATCAATATATATATTCTGCGTTTTCAGTTTCGCCAGCAATTGGAGTATCGAGCCCTGTTCCAAGTAAGACCATTTTCTTTTTTTCTTTCTTTCTTTTTTTCTACTTTTACTCTTTGTTTTCTTTTCTTTTTATTTTTTATTTTCTGTTCATAACATAATTTTTTGGACGTTGAAGCTTAAATGCAGTACTTAAAGATGCGCAATTTGTTGTAATAATTTTCGATGCTAATGTATTCCAACCAATCTAACTTTGCGTCTACTTTTTTTCTTTTCTTTTCTTTTACAGTGGATAAAATGTGTTACTTCCCAAACACGCGCCGCTGTATGCCATGCGACCACGGTTTCTACGAGGACAGCGCCAGTTGTCTCAAGTTCTACGCGTGCGCAAACGGTGGTCTGGTCTCTATGTCATGCCCCGAGGGAACCCACTGGAACCAAACCATCACACGCTGCGACTTTGGCAGCATTTGTTAACCTCGACAGTCTGTTTTCTGCTCTTTTCATTTCTGCGTACATTATCTTAATCGCCTTAAATTTACCCAAACGCGATAATCATTAAAAACGTTCGGAAAATAGATGCATTGTATTTAACAGAATGTCCGGTTTTATAAATATGTATAACAAAAATACACGTCTGATGATCGGGACTGCCGTGAAACTGCAGTAAAGTGTTTCAATTAATTCCCTATATATATATATATATATATATATATATATATATATATAATTATTCTTTTATACATACGCAATCATCAGTGTAGGTGGAACGATTCCTGCCGTATATATATATATATATATATATATATATATATATATATATATATATATATATATATATATATAATTGGACTCCCTATGTTTAATACAATTCTACTAAATGAGTTGCAGGAATATCCCATCAACTTCTGCTACGATTGGCGTCTCGAGATAATGCCACTAAGGAACAAACATCACCTGATAATTATTCCTTAAGGGAATGAGACCCGGCGTTATATTGTGACTTATAACTTTAAAATTTACATATATATATTCAATTTAAAAATTACATATATATATATATTCCATTTCGTATGTAATATTTCGCTTATTCCAACGAATGATTTCGCGCTGATGGGAAAAGATGTACCGAATTTTATGGGAATTTTCAGTTTTTATTTTTTTATAGAACAAGTTTTGAAAAAAACTTACATTGTTTACTTTTATTATTATCATTATTTTCTTCTTTTTTTGTATGAGTATTTAAAGGTAAAAAGAAGAGTCGACATGTTTAAAGTTTGTAAACATGTTCAAATGTATAAACATGTTAAAACTTTGTAAACACGTTCAAATGTATAAACATGTTTAAAATTTGTAAACACGTTCAAATGTATAAACATGTTTAAAATTTGTAAACACGTTCAAATGTATAAACATGTTTAAAAATTTTGTAAACATGTTCAAATGTATAAACATGTTTAAAATTTGTAAACACGTTCAAATGTATAAACATGTTTAAAATTTGTAAACACGTTCAAATGTATAGACATGTTTTAAATTTGTAAACACGTTCAAATGTATAAACATGTTTAAAATTTGTAAACACATTCAAATGTATAAACATGTTTAAAATTTGTAAACACGTTCAAATGTATAAACATGTTTAAAAATTTGTAAACATGTTTTTTTAAAAACGATCCCAATAAAAAAGATTCTTAGGTAAATGTTTTTTTTCTTCGTTTTTAGTTTTATGTTTAAATTGCTGCGTTATTCATTTTCTACCAATATTACGTTTATTGCAATACTATCAGGCGCACCCGGCGTTTATCCGGAAATGAGTGAAGATGTTGATGATGATGGTAACGACGATGATGATGATGATGATGATGATGATGATGATGATGATGATGATTACGTCGCCGTTGACGATAATAATGGTGATAATGATGATGATAATGATGACGATGACGACACCGATGACGATGATGACAATGATGATGATAATTATGACGATCATGATGATGACGACGACGTAAACGATTCTTCTTCTTCTTCTTCTTCTTCTTATTATTATTATTATTATTATTATTATTATTATTATTATTGTGACGATGAAAACGATAATTATAATGATGACAATGATGATTATGACGATGATGGGAGGAGGGGAGTTATGGAAGTCCAAGGGACAGTGAATCGAACTTTTATACAGAACCCACAAAGATTATACCTCAGGATTGTCTGGTCAACATGAAGTCCTCCTTGTTAGCCGCAGCTATTAAGAGTGTATACCTGCAGGATTGTAGTCTTTTATCTTCGACGTCCACAACAGTAAACTCAGCGGTTATGTACGAAGTTAGGTAATGCTTAGCCCAGAATACCTGTTGTGACATGACTCGAATACTTGACTATGATTCACGTATATTTAAGGAAAGCGAAACTGATTGGATTGAATTGAAGAAATGGGAACACGTTGCGGTTTACTTCTCAACTCATTTTACCAGTTGTTGCTGTCCGACACGGACTTATATTATTGTACCGAACAGAATGAATCTATTTTATATTTTATATCTGTGTATTGTTTTCCACTCGACGTTATAGCAATATACAAAAAAAAAAGTACTTGCGCATATGCAGAAACAACGTTCCTATATACTCGCCTCCCCACGACAGTTGGGTTTTTATGTGGGCAAACCCAGATCATTGAAAATGGAAACTCTGGATTAGAACAAAAAATTAAACTTACCTCAGTTTAGAAAGATTTCTCCTTCGTTGATCGGTGACAAAAAAAGATGAAGTATAGTATCAGAACAGATAATACATTTTGCTCTCAGCCAAAAGGAAACAACGTTGTTACCTTTACTCCATGTTCTGTGCTTGGCACATCCTTGCTTGTCACATATGCAGAAATTGAAAAGGATGCTGGTGTTGACTCCTCCAGAACCGTGTTAATGTCATCACTTTGCAACTGCCGCTACCACGGTAAAGAAGTGTTGGAGTTGGCTGCCTATGAATGTCCAGCGTGAACGCAGAACTCACAACATTATTGAAACACAAAATGTAAAAAATAAATGTCACTATTGGATTTCTGGTAAATTCGAGAAGGGTTACGTTTGATATTGATATAGTAGGGCTTTATTTTCAATTGCATCCCAAGAATGTGAGACATTCTGACACAATAGAGATGGCATAGATTACAGATGTCAGTATATCGACTGCGTTCGACCAGTCTGTCACAAAGGTAATACGTGAAGATCATGTGGTATTCAAATTTATATATTTGAAAATATACTAGCAGGAAGACACGACGTTGCTCCGAATTTATTTTTTACTATGCCCATAACACAATGTTGCTTTCTTTAGTCCCTCATCCTATCATTTCGCATGGAACTTGAATGCCTACTGGAGAGAACTTGAATGCCTACTGGAGAGAACTTGAATGCCTACTGGAGAGAACTTGAATGCGCACAGGAGAGAAATTGAATGCCTACTGGAGAGAACTTGAATGCCCACAGGAGAGAACTTGAATGCCTACTGGAGAGAACTTGAATGCCTACTGGAGAGAACTCTTGAATGCCCACAGGAGAGAACTCTTGAATGCCCACAGGAGAGAACTTGAATACCTACTGGAGAGAACTTGAATGCCTACTGGAGAGAACTTGAATGCCCACAGGAGAGAACTTGAATGCCTACTGGAGAGAACTTGAATACCTACTGGAGAGAACTTGAATGTCTACAGGAGAGAACTTGAATGCCTACTGGAGAGAACTTGAATGCCCACAGGAGAGAACTTGAATGCCCACAGGAGAGAACTTGAATGCCTACTGGAGAGAACTTGAATGCCCACAGGAGAGAACTTGAATGCCCAAAGGAGAGAACTTGAATGCCTAATGGAGAGAACTTCAATACCTACTGGAGAGAACTTGAATGCCCACAGGAGAGAACTTGACTGCCTACTGGAGAGAACTTGAATGCCTACTGGAGAGAACTTGAATGCCTACTGGAGAGAACTTGAATGCCCAAAGGAGAGAACTTGAATGCCCACATGAGAGAACTTGAATGCCTACTGGAGAGAACTTGAATGCCCACAGGAGAGAACTTGAATGCCCACAGGAGAGAACTTGAATTCCTACTGGAGAGAACTTCAATACCTACTGGAGAGAACTTGAATGCCCACAGGAGAGAACTTGAATGTCTACAGGAGAGAACTTGAATGCCTACTGGAGAGAACTTGAATGCCTACTGGAGAGAACTTGAATGTCTACAGGAGAGAAATTGTAATGCCTACTGGAGAGAACTTCAATACCTACTGGAGAGAACTTGAATGCCTACTGGAGAGAACTTGAATGCCTACTGGAGAGAACTTGAATGCCTACTGGAGAGAACTTTAATGTCTACAGGAGAGAACTTGAATGTCTACAGAAGAGAACTTGAATGCCTACTGGAGAGAACTTGAATGCCTACTGGAGAGAACTTGAATGTCTACAGGAGAGAACTTGAATGCCTACTGGAGAGAACTTGAATGCCTACTGGAGAGAACTTGAATGTCTACTAGAGAGAACTTGAATGCCTACTGGACACTATCATCGAATGTCTAAGGTCTCTCTGTACAGTTGTTTGTCAAGGCAACCTGGCATGAGGATACTTTCCCCTGACTCAAAACTGTATAGTATTCGCGGTACAAATAAAACCTATACGTTGTGACAAACCTACACTGGTTTTACGAGCAATGGTGCACCTTCTCAAACTGATGTTACCTTAAGTAACAGCATGAAACTGGATACTTCACCGATTTATTCTATAATGTTAAACTAAATTTTAAAAAAAAATTCTTAATGCTGCAATATTTTAAGTTATAAATTTATTATATTTTTTACTAGAATATCTTGTCTTTTTCTTTTCCAGTTTTAACAAATAGTTCTTTTACTTTTGCATATTTAAGCTTAACCATATTATCTTTCGTGCTCGAATTTTCTTTGTAATCCATAATTTTTCCAGGTTGTGCTTTGAAATAATATTTTCTTTTTTGTGTTCAATGCCATCCCCATTGTCAAAAATCCATGAAAAAATTATTACCAATTTCTTAAATTGTCTAAATAAAAAATCACATAAAAGACGTAATTAAGTAAATAAACAGAAAGAAGGGACAGAAAACGAGAGAAACAGAATTAACGGGCGACGTCGTAAGCGAAAGAGTATCAGCCCTAATACGGCAAAGAGCATCAGCGACATTCCCGCTATGATTTATGAAAGTGTCGACGACGAAAAAGTTGCTATGATAACCAACAGCCAATTAGAAGAAACCGTCTCTCATGTTCCTTACTTATTCTGAAGACTTTTGAACGCCAGTAATTTTATTATAACTTTTGTTATAATGAACGAAAATTAAGAGAATTTTTGTTTCAAAATATGGCTGAGAAGGTGACTATGAACTGTAAAATTGTTGGAAATTTGGTCGCAAAATGAGTGAGCGGTGAAGCTTTAAAGCATTTCTAAATGTGTAAAACTAATACTTAACCATATATTCAAACACTTCCATGTTTGAATGAGATTCATTTTTAGTATATCAGTTCCAAGAATTCAGGATCAACAAAAGTTGCAGCATACGTTCGTTCCAGAGACGATAGATTCTTATTGATAAAAGTCTCTCTTCCTCTGCACATATACGAAATAATCACACCGACAGGCGCGTTCCCCGTACATCACTGAAATTAACCATCTGTTAACCATTTGTTTTTATTTTTATGTTTAATGGATGTCCATTTGGGAATATCAGATGTTGTATATGCTTTCCGTTTATTTTGGCATTGTTTTCAGTCATCCTTGCTATTGAAATCAGGCAGTGTCGACACAAGAGAGGTTTGGTTGGGGATTGCGCAAGCCTTGGTTCACAATTACACGCACAGGGGGTATTTATTGCATTGTTTCTCGGGGCACAACAGAAGCCCTTCATCGGCACAAACACCAAGAACATCACAATTACAAGTCAGCAAAATAACAAATATTTTTGTACTATCAACCAAATACATGGTTAACAGAGAAAAGGGAGAGGGAAAAAAATCAATATTCATAGCTTCCTAACGAAATACATAAATAATTAATAAAATTCCATCATTCACCAAATATGTGAATAGGGTATGACATCTTTTTCATTTTTCTTGTTATAGTCAGCTAATGTACCTCCTAACTTCCGGCATAGCGCGTACCGGAAGTGATGACAAGGCAAATCAGTCGCTTTGCTTTTTTTTCTCTCACGCATGTATCTCCCTGTACATGTACTTTTTTTATTACGTTTTTTTTTTAATCTTTCTTTTTTATTTGATAATCATTGGAAGTTTTTTTTCGGATTTATTTTATTTAAGCCTTATTGAAATTAGTTTTATTGTTTTTAAAGAATTGTTGAAAAAATATTTTAAATCTTTTTATACTATTTAGGGAATATATTGTATTTGTACAGTTTTTTTTTTAGGCTGTTTGAAATTTTGTTATTTTGATTTCAATAATTTTATTTTCATACTTTCATACGCATATATTTATTATATAAATTCAAATAAAAACTTATTTTTAAAATTTTATATACATATAATTTCTTATAAAATTGCAGATAATTATATTTTCATACTTTCATAAGCATATATTTATTATATAAATTCAAATAAAAACTTATTTTTTAAATTTTATATACATATAATTTCTTATAAAATTGCAGATAATTATATTTTCATACTTTCATAAGCATATATTTATTATATAAATTCAAATAAAAACTTATTTTTTAAATTTTATATACATATAATTTCTTATAAAATTGCAGATAATTATATTTTCATACTTTCATAAGCATATATTTATTATATAAATTCAAATAAAAACTTATTTTTTAAATTTTATATACATATAATTTCTTATAAAATTGCAGATAATTATATTTTCATACTTTCATAAGCATATATTTATTATATAAATTCAAATAAAAACTTATTTTTTAAATTTTATATACATATAATTTCTTATAAAATTGCAGATAATTATATTTTCATACTTTCATACGCATATATTTATTATATAAATTCAAATAAAAACTTATTTTTTAAATTTTATATACATATAATTTCTTATAAAATTGCAGATAATTATATTTTCATACTTTCATAAGCATATATTTATTATATAAATTCAAATAAAAACTTTTTTTTTAAATTTTAAGTACATATAATTTCTTATAAAATTGCAGATAATTACGTGTAATTGTGTTATTTCTATCTGTATAATTTTGTTAATTTTTATTGTATATTTTTCAATACTATCCTTTTCTTATATTTTAGTTCAATAAATCGCTTTACAATCGAAATACTGAAGAACAATAAAAGTGAAGAAATTGGTTTGCCTAATTACCGCTTCCGGTAGCGCTATGTCGGAAGTTAGGAAGTGCGTTAGATGACTATAATCCTTTTTCTTAAATATATATGTCTGTATTTGTTGATTGCTACTTCTTGACAGAAATTTGCTATCTCTTCGGGTTGATGTCAGGCATTCATGGGCACGTAGATGGCTCTTCCGTCCAACTACACTCTTGCACAATCTTTCAACACATATGACAGGGGGATGTGCCAGTGTCTGCTGGTTTTTATAGAGAGACTATATTATGCATATTTGAATGTTGTGTCAAATCGCTTACAGATTTACAGACCATTCCACAAATATTACAATAATACTTGCAGGTGGTCTGGGTGGCAGCACATCCTCATAAAATTGTTGATCTTGTCTAACTTTTTGTAACTTCACGTAGTTCACCAAGTCAGCTTCAATGACGTCGGACGCGTCATTGAATTCCTCAATGAAGAAAAACACTGCATCGATCAACATTCACCGGCGCCTGTTAAGTGTTTACGAAGCCGATCCAGTTTATGTCAGCAGAGTTAAGAGATAGGTTCGTCGATTTTAGAGTGGAGACAGAGACGTGAGTAACAAAGAGCGTTCATGACGCCTATGCACAACCACCTCCCCCTCGATGGTAAAAGTCCACTGAGGACGGTAGTGACTATGTAGAAAAATATATACTGGGGCACGAAAAGTCGTTCGTTTTAATGGTACAACTCCTATCTTCGTGGCTCTTCAACTTTTTTCTTTTGTTGTTAAAAAAAAAGGAGCATTACTTTTGGAATGGCCTTCGTAGATTTGCATTAAATTAGAACAATAATTATTAGACACTATTTAAGAAAGATTACGTGAATTTCACTTTTTTCTAACCCTAACCCTAACTCCATAACCTTAATTAAGGCTTAAAGTTAAGAAATCTCTAGAATACAGATTATGTGATGAATTTTGATTGACTAGAATTAGAATAAGTATTCTAAACATAATGTTTAGTATCACTGCATTTTGATTTTAATCTTCGAAAGAAGACAGAAGAATAATGCAGAACTGTTCTAGCAGAATTAATTTTACCAATCCTTGGACGGCTATTTTGTCGAATATGTAAAAGGGTATATGTCTGGCTGTCTCCATATTTTCAAACTCTATCTCCCCCGAAACTAAAAGCCGAAGAGCGGCGCTGGGAGCCTCAAATGATTGGATTTTTTTTATGGGCCGTTCTTTTATGGGTCTTTAGCTGGTTAAAATTGTTTAAAGGGGTCAAAAGTGGGTCAAAATTTCAAAAATCGTTATACATTTTGTCCATTCATCTTAGTTTATTTTTAATTCTTATTTTTTAATAAGTTCATACGCGTTGGTAGAGTGGTAACGTCACCAGCTTTGACTGTTACAGTTTTGCTTTCGGTTTCGATTCTAACTGATGGCACGTAAATACTTTCTTTTTTTTTTGCTTTTAAAATCACGGCTCTGTAATGATTTATACAAAATCTGGATAAATTAAAATATCATAATTAAGCGTATTTTACGCCTGGAAAAAGTCAAGTGCCTCCCCTACCCACTGCACGATTCAAATATTTTTTTCTGATTTAAGTAGTTACCGATATTCCGTACTAAATTCCCGATTCCGATTCTTTATAAGTTTCTAAAGATTAAAAGTTGTTAGTTTGTCCCAATTACCGTAAAAAAAGCGCATGTTAAATGTTCACATATTTTCTCGAACGTAAAAACCACTTGTGAGGAAAGTCATCTACAGATTTCAGTCGTACTGGTACTTTAAAATAAATATTTATTTTTTCATTTTTTACTACTCGCAGTAGAAGATTTTCTTTTAGAACAAACGAATTAAAAAAATGATATTTAAACGAATCGTTTGTATTTTTTTGTTTTTTTATTTATATTTTTTTTTTTTTTTGGGGATGGAGCACAATTTTTTCCTTTTTCGATCCCTCAAAATTACGATTTTTCCAAATCTGATTCCGATTAATCGTCACACCACTACTATATATATATATATATATATATATATATATATATATATATATATTATATATATAATATATATATATATATATTATATATATAATATATATATATAATATATATATATATATTATATAATATACTAGCAAAGATACCCGTGCTTCGCACGGAGCTTTGTTGCGCACTCGGGTACCAAAATCTGTGGGCACCTTTCCAGTAAGCTGATGTTGTAAGAGCAACGATTGCATAAGGTGATTAACATTTTAACTACCTCTTGTAGTGACTGAAATTCAATCAGGAACTTCACAAAACATTTTCATCAAAAAGGAAGGTTACTTGATGTTACATAGTAAATTTTTCATTGAAGTAATTTTCAACTCTTGCTTAAATTTTATCTTGCACATTCAATACTAAAAACTTACCACAATCAGATCATGTCAGTTTTTCCTCATATCCATTTCTCGAACTTTTCACTGAAGAGCCTCAGGGTAAACTACATTTCTGCTGCTTTGATTTGGAGCCAGAATGTAGAGTTTTTCTGAACTTCCTGTCCGGCTGATGGAGACGTAGAACATACCGTGACTGAAGCAGTCTGATGTCAAGTCTACGCCAATGGTGTTAAATGTCTGACCTTGACTTTTGTTTATGCTCATTGCAAAACACACCTTCACAGGAAATTGGAGTCTCCGGAATTTAAATGGAAGTTCTGAGTCCGATGGAACTAAGGGGATCCTTGGCAGTAGAACGGTTTCGCCTTTGTAGGGACCACAGGAAATGGTGGCCTCAAGTACATTGGTGTGCAATCTGGTGATAACACATCTGGTTCCGTTTGTTGTTTTTGGCGGTTCCAAGGATCGAAGAATCATGATTGGCGATCCAATTTTGAGATTTAAAATGTGTGGAGGCATTCCAGATATCTCCAAAGAGTTTAAAAACTCCACAGGGTAGTGAACAGCTTCATATTCATTAGTAGCCGAATCAACTGACTTGTATTGCTTTGTGTCTCCTGGAAATTCATTCATTATTGAATTGTTCAAATGATTCACATTGCTGTTTAATGGCGAAATAATAGCCCTCTCAGCAAGCCAATCCGGTGATTTTCCATTGTTTTGCAGGTCTGGGTACACTTTGTCTTTCAGTTGCTTCTGATTACCGACACATTTACCAAGCGCAGTTGGAATCTTAATTGTGTCAGGTGAAGAAGTGATAGGAAACTGACCATTACCGATTTGGAGAAGCAATTTTGAGAAGTCTGCTGTAGCTGTGTTATCAGAGATATAGGCTCTCATATTAGTAGTCAGTCTCTTCACTATAACGTGCCTCCAGAGATAGGATTGTTTCAAACTTGCATTGACAATGTTAGCCCTTGTGCCATTTTTAACCACTGGGAGGATTTGACGGAAATCACCGCAAAATAAGGTTGGAATGCCACCCATGGGATTCTTGTTTCCTGTGATGTCTTGCAGTGTTCGGTCAATTGCTTCATAAGCACTCTTGTGCGTCATTGGGGCTTCGTCTACAATGATTGCAGAGGTGTCTCTAATTACATTTGCCAAGGCTGAGTTACCAGTAATTTTGCAAACTGGCTGATCCATTCGATGAGTATCCAAGGGCACTTTAAAAGTGCTGTGAAGAGTGCGGCCACCTTGTAGTAGAGTAGCAGCAATGCCACTGGATGCTGTTGCAAGCACAATCTTTCTCATGGATCTAATCTTTGCAAGGATCAAATTGATTACAAAAGTCTTGCCCGTACCACCTGGAGCATCAAGAAACATCATGTTTTTGTTCATTTCACCTTGTGCTTCCAACATTGCCATGAATGAATTGTAAACTTCTCTTTGAGAATCGGTCAGTTTTTCTTGCATATTTTTTGCTTGTAGGGAAAGTTCTTCAAGATTATAAGTAACTTCACGTTGATACTCTCTCGTGAGTCTTTCATCTCTCCCTTGCGTTGGTGCAGGTAATCCATAGCTTGCCAATGGTTGACCGCACATAAGGAGAACTTTTTCTTCAATTAGACAAAGAGTTTTATTGTAGATGTCCTCATTAAAATCTGCTTCTGGATTGTTAACTTCTTGCCTGTATCTGTGAAGAATGTCTTCAGATATTACATCACGAAAAGCCATCCAGATCTCAAGAGGATTTCTTGGCTCACAGGCTGTTAAAATTATCACAAATAGGCTTCGCAAATTTGAAGGTGATTGAGTGGCACTTGCCTCTCCTACTGCTTGATGCAAGTGATGGTCATTTTCTAGAAGGCCTCGAGCAAGGCACGCTGCTCTGTATGTTTCAAACACCTGACCATTGTATGCTCGCAAATTTTGAAATGAAGTTGGACCAGCAACCTCATTGAGCAACAGGCGTAAGAAATAACACTCCCCTGCTTTTGGACTAATCGTGTAGATTCTCCCAATGCATGGTGCCTTCCATACATCATCATTTTCAGTACCTTCAACTTGTACCCCACGCATTCTTCTCATCCATTTCTTTGTCGATTTCTTCCAAGTGTAAAACTCAGGGACTTCTACGTATTTGAGACCCCTTGCAAAGTCATCCTCATGGCAGAGTTGAAAAAATGCTGTCAAAGTTGTGGCAGGCGGTGGACCTTGGGCTCGTTCCAGAGCAGTATCAGCTGAGAACATGACATGCTGCCCATTTTCAAGATGAACAGAAAGTTGTACAATTGGGGGGAAATGTTCATGGATGGGATGTTCCAATATCCTCCAGGCCGCCTCTGAACTGCCGACATACCTTGCATTCTGGAACTGCTGGATCTCATCCACAATGTGACTTTGTACTTGGCCTTGTTGGTTAGCTGCTCCATCAGTTCTTTGTAGTTCAAACACTGCTTGATCACATCCTTTATTCACGTATTTGAGGACATATTTGATGCTTTGGATCGAGCTGCAAATTTCTACGTTAATGTGAGCGTTGAACTGCTGAAGGAGGACCTTGTTGTACGGAACAATCCACTGGTTTGTTATTTCTTGATTAACATACCGACCATTTCTCTTCATCCTTATTGTACCAGTCTGGCTTCCATCTTCTGGTTTTCTTCGCCTGTACTTGGGGTAAGAGTCTTGGCCTTGCTCGGTACACTGAAGAAATTCTTTTGGGTATTTTTTGGAACATTTGTTGTCAATCGTACATGGACAATTTGGATTAAATGGTCCACAAGGTCCATGCACCATATGTGCCATCACTTTAGCATGAAGATCAGGATCTTCCTCTTTGTCAGGGATCTCTGCAGATATGCAGAGATCCATTTTTTCTGGTAGAAGTTTGTCCTCTGGGGCCTGCCAGGTGAGGATGTGTGCATGCGGCAGTCCTCTTTTTTGATATTCAATACTGTACAGGAAAGCCCTCAACCTGCCAAATCCTCCCTTTTTAATAAATTCAAGTAACTTTTTTAGCTTCTGCCTGAAAACCCTGGCAACAATATCTGGACGATCCTGAGGGTCTTGCCCTTGAAGACAATTTTCTGTAATTTCTGTCCACTTTGGATTTGTTGTGAACGTGATGAAGAGGTCGGCTCGGCCCATTCGCCGAACATATGCCATAGCATCACTTTGACGCTCAAACATGTATCGAGGGCCTCCTGTATAAGTTGCCGGAAGAACAACTCGTTGACCAAACTGTTCTGGATTCCCATCCTCCCTAAGAATTGAATCTCTCAAGTTGCTATAATTGTCAGCTCTCAGGGTCTGTTGCTCACGCCTCAGGAACTGTAAACGTTCTGTTTCAATCTTGCAGTACACATCCACCAGCCATTGTTGAAATAGCCTTCGGTACCAGAGAAAATAGTTTCCAGGCCGAGTCATTAAATGGTACGAATAAAATTGCTGTTGGGTAACTTTTCGCCCATTGGATGCCTTCATGTAGATGTTGTAAGATGGAGAACCATAGGGGTACATTAACGGGTACATTAAAGTATCGTAGAGGGGATGTAGTTCGGAGATCCATTTTAATGTATCATTTCTAAAACGCAAGACAATATCCCGGTTAGCTGTTGGTTCATTCTCCATTAATATTCCAATCTCATACGTTGTTGTTGGAGCATTGAATCGCCGTGGATGCTCTTCTTGCGGCCTTCGGTCTTCCCTTATGACAACTTTATGTTCTACCAAGTGTTCTTCTTCAATCCTCTCCTTTGTTGTTTTCAGCTGACAAATGAAGCTGTTGTTCTCATGTAAAAATTCAGTCAGACTTTGGAGAATGTCTCTATTGAGTCTACTGTCACGTCCCCGATTATGTAGTTCCTCTTCCAGACTATCCAAGAAGTAGACTTGAATAAACTTTGCTGTTTCATCTTCAGGTGGTAAAAGACTCCCAATCTGGTGGCAAACCTGGCCTCGAATTCTAAAAGAAGGATTCCACCCATGTACTGCCACAATTTTGTGACCAAATGATGTCATTGCAAAACAATTGTTATAACTGCGTAGATTTTGCAGAAAATCTTTAGAGATGGGACCATTGCCGGAGAGCAAATCTTGAAGCAACTGAGGCAGTGGTGGAAAGCTATCAAGCACAACTTTGCCAGAAGAACAACAATAACCAGGGGTTTCTCCTTTAAATTTTACAGCTGAGCAATGTTGACATACTTTGTCCATTTTTCCTATATCAGCTGTAGTGAGAGAGTCATTTTTGTTGTAGAGCAATCCTTTTCTATTGCAGTGTTCTATTTCATGGTGTCTCAAAGCAGTCATTCGTTGTCTAGCTGCCTCGTTTTCTGTCAATTGCTGGGGCAAAGTCATACTCTCTCTCCATGCAGCCTCTCGTTGTTGCCCTTGGTATAGGCGAAAGCTTCGTTGGGTTTCCGATTCATTCTGATGTCGTTGAGCCACTCTCAACTGACCTTGTGTACGTCTACTTACCTCATATAATTCATTCGATCGTAATATTGCTTCTCTTTCCAGTGCATATCTTTGCCTTTCTTGAATTTCATCTTGTGATGAATTTAACCGCCTTACAGCATGTCTAGTTCTGTCAGCTTCACGTTGGGTTTCTCTTTCCAAATCTGACAGTCTTGCTCTCCTTTCTCTTTGACGTATCCTGTTAAGTTCTAGACGTCTTTCTCTATCTGAATTGTTTTCATTGGAGCGAACTGCAGCAACTCTTAGTCTATTAGCTTCCAATATTTCCATTCTTTCTTCCTCACTTTCGTTTCTACTTCGTTTGGGTGGCATAATTTCGATTTTAAACGGAATTGTTTAACGATATTAATGATTGTAAATTAATTAAGCGTAAAGGAAATGTATACTAACTGAAATGGACGAACTATAAATAATATTTCTGAATAGTACAATTATAAACAATTATATTGTACCTACTATGCCTCCCCACGGGACAGAGTTAGACACCAGGGTCGTTTTTTAACGTGGAGAAAAGGTACAAAAATAAAAATTGTCTCAGTCGTGAAGGATTTCTCCTCCACCGAAAGAGAACAAGAAAATGAAGTGCAGCATCTGAAGAACAGATACTACACTTTGATCTTGACCAAAAGGAATGAATAAAAGCGACCTACGTGTGACCCATTACTTCCGGGTGTAAACGTCACAGTCTAAAAGTAATAATTAAAAAAAAAAAAGTAAATGTAAAATAAATGTAATACCAACTTAGGTTAACTAAGTAAACAGCACAATTAAAACAGTTCTATTAAAACAAATAATTACTAAGATCTAGGTAATTGTTAGTCTCATTGTTATGGTTTTAAAGAAAAAAATGTGTAAAAAAAAGTTCTGCTTTTGTGAGTACGTGTATTTCTTTTAAATTACATAACCTTTTTATTTTATTATTTATATCTCTTTTAAATTTATATATTTTGTTAGTAAACTGGAAGAAATTCAGTTGAATAAAACCTTGTTCGTGTTCTTTACGTTAAACTCATATTTTTATAAAAGGTTCATCCGGTTTAAAGAAAGCACTAAGTTTAAATAAGACTGGAAATAACTAATTCAATATATAAATAGAAAAATGAAATAAATATAAGCTTTAAGTCTTAAGATAGTAATAATCAAAATGTAATAAAATATTTGTAGTTCAAATCTATGATAAGACACGCTTTCGAAATAGGCTCGACCAGAAAGATTAAATTGGAACGAAATTATAATCTCCGTGCCATTTTCAAAACAACCCCACAAAAGTAACGGTAGTTGGTTAAAATGCCAACGTTGGTTGTAAGAAAAATGTAAAAGAAAATGCGCTTATCTGTTTATTTTGACCTGTTTTATTTAATTAAAAAAAAAATGGCT
>NC_136510.1:36716045-36723545 GCF_053919585.1 Euprymna scolopes
TTTGTAAGAATTTATTGTTTACGTCCATATTGATACATATTCTTAATAAACCTCTTCTGATCATTTTCGTCATTTTAAAATCTCGGGATACTTGTAATAAAAGAAATATACAGCTATTTATAAAATCTGCAATGTTCAAAAATAATCATACCCCCTTATTTTTTCAGTATTAATCGAGTTTCTGACTGTTTGTTTCCTGTTTGATTCTTATTTTGAATGCTTTTATACAACCTTTGATTAATTTCATTTCGTTTTTTTGCATTTTTCAGAAATTAAAATGATATCAACTGAAAACCAATAAAAGAATAAAAATTATTAGAATGGGGAAGAAAAAAGAGCTTAGTAATGATCTTAGGACTAAAATTGTGAATTCACATAAGGATGGTTTAGGTTACAAGTCAATTTCCAAGAAATTTGAGGTTCCTACAGCAACAGTACAGAGCATCATCAAAAAATTCCAGAGCCACCACACAACAAACAACTTGATTGGTAGAGGAAGGAAAAGGAAACTGTCTGCTAGAGCCACCAGGAATATTGTAAGAAGTGTTAATGCAAATCCAACCACCACTACTAAGGACATTTTAGAAAATCTGGAGTCTTCTGGCATAAAAATATCAAGGCAAACATTGCAAAGGACTCTGCATGAAAATGGTCTGAAAGGAAGAAGACCAAGAAGGACTCCATTGCACACCGGAAAACACCTTGCAGCACGTCTAAAGTTTGCTAGGACCCATGTGAATTCTCCAGAGTCCGTTTTCTAAAGTATTTTGTGGACTGACGAAACAAAAATTGAATTGTTTGGTCATATGGATGCTTCTTACGTTTGGAGGAAGAAAGGAGAAGCTTACAACCCAAAGAACACCATACCCACGGTGAAACATGGTGGTGGTAGCCTAATGTTTTGGGGCTCCTTTTTGGCTAGTGGTCCAGGTAGTTTGGTCAAGATAGATGGAACCATGAAGAAGGAGCAATATCTGGAGATACTCCAGAAAAACATTAGACAGGATGCGGAGAAGCTCCATTTAGGACCAAACTGGATCCTTCAACAGGATAATAATCCAAAACATACTGCCAAAATAGTCAAGAAATGGTTTGAGGATAATCAAATTAATGTTTTGGAATGGCCTAGCCAGAGTCCCGACCTAAACCCTATCGAAAACCTCTGGCACATATTGAAAACTGAGGTTAAAAAGCGGAAACCTAGAAATTTGAGGGATTTGGAGAACTACTGCATTGAAGAATGGTCAAAAATCAGTGTTGATGCTTGTAAAAACCTTGTTGATAAATATCCAAAACGGTTACAGGCAGTTATTAAGAATAAAGGGCATGCTATTGACTATTAGTAAGAGAAGTATGAATAATTTTGAACTAGTGCCATTATTGTGTTTCTTTGTATAATGTTTCAAACTTGCATAATTTATTTATTTGTTGAGTTTAAATTAAATGCTTATGCTTGATTTATTGTTTGAAATCCCTTTAATATTGTCTACCTTCTGGTTTGAGCAATATTCTTATAGAAATCTCAAAGATCCGAGGGGTATGAATAATATCGGGCACAAGTGTATATATATATATATATATATATACATATATATATATACATATATATACATATATATATATATTTGATATATATATATATATATATATATAGATATGTCTGTTGTTCACACACACACACACGCGCACACACACACACACACACATATATATATACATATATATATATATATACATATATATACATATATATATATTTGATATATTAATATATATAGATATGTCTGTTGTTCACGCACACACACACACGCGCACACACACACACACACACATATATATACATATATATATATATACATATATATACATATATATATATTTGATATATATATATATATATATATATATATATATATATATATATATATATATATACGTGGACATTATAATCTCATCACCATATTCGGTTCAATCAATGTTCTTTAGCTGGGATTGAAAGCTAGAATTGATAAAGCGTAAGTATTATTATAGACGTCTGCAAGACTTTTCGTACGATATTGCAAGACTTTTCGTACGATATTGCAAGACTTTTCGTACGATATTGCAAATATATTCGTAAGATATTGCAAATATATTCACACGATATTGCAAATATATTCGCACGCTATTGCAAAACTATTCGTACGATATCACAAAACTATTCGTCCGATATTGCAAAACTATTCATATGATATTGTAAAACCCATTCAAATCTTCTCCAGATAGTGTGGATACCTTCAATCATCGCTTGTATCAACTCGTTCTGTGATCTAACCTGCGACGATCGTACTTTCCTTTTAATCTTCGTGAAACTCAATTCTGTAGGGGTCAAGAACCGCGAATATCGGGGCAAGAAAAGATGGGGTATACTACGATCGGCCAGTCGAGCTTTTATTATGGTGGCATGGTGTATACGTGCGTTATTAATGATTACTATGGTCTGGTCAGGTAACGTAGGTGCCAAGTCGACCAGAAACCGCTTAAATGTTTCAGCATTTATAGTACCAGCATACACCTCCTAGTACAATACCCTTTCCCTGGAATCGGCTTATAAACTAAGGTTTCTTCCTGGTTACGCGTGCACTGCTGTCACCTGACTTATTTCTGATCGTCTTCTACTCCTTCGCGTTGTCAAATGCAGTTAGAACCCTGATTCGTCTAAGTATACAGGGTGACCCAAAAAACAGAGGGCATTCAGTTGTTTTTCTGAGCATTTTCCAGTTAACGGAGAAAAAAAGGCCAAAGACCCTAGTGTTTTGATGCGATGGTTTGAATGTAATAAACTAGTTATGACCAAAGTTTGATTTCATTCGGACAAAACACTAAGAAACGGGGCCTAATTAGAGATGGGGCCCGTTTTTTTTTTGTTTTTTTAGTCACCCTGTATTAATTAGGTTCCTAGTCGCGTGCGAGTTATACGTCCTAACTCCCGGGTGTATTCAAACCTAAACCTCTTTGTGCGCCGCGAGTTCCTTTCTGCCGGTATAATCTGAGTCTTTTTATATCGTAAGCTTCTGCTTCTTTTGGTAACGGGAGATTATACTCACGTGACTATTCTTCTCGGCGGGTAAATGGCTCCTTATCTCTATTTATATTATTGTATTCTCATCTTTCATTAGGAATACTATTTCCTTTCCTATTTAGTCCGTGATCACAGGTCTCCAACCAGGTCTCTGCGTTGTCTCTTGAGTTACGTATGTTGCCGGTCCCAATATACGATTGCCTTCAGTGCCAAAAGTAGCTGTGTTGCTTTGCGATGTGGTATTTACTTGTGTGTTATTATCGCCTGGACTATTGCTCAGCATTGTGTTTGCAACGGTACTCTTGACTTTCCTCAAGCGTCTGGTTATCTGACCATAAGACTCTCCCGCGTTAAGCAATTCGAGCATTCGTTCATGCTCGCGAGGGCGAACCTTGCGATAAGTTCAATGCTGTCGAGCATGGTGTGTTGGCCCTGGGCTAAGTTCTGGTGCGGCGGGTAAGTCTAAGGTAACACGGTTGGAATCTCTAGCCACATGCCGGTTACTTTGCCTCGTTAGCGGTTGAATAATATCACGTACGTTGAACATTTTATATAATTTTTTTCTATGATATTTTCTTTCTATTCTAAATTTGGAGAATAAATATTGTATAGCAAATTTGGCAAAATACACAAACTAATAATATTGCAGATTTATATACTTTCGAAAGTTCGCCCTTAAACATCATATACAATTTTTAAAAATAAAATTAAAATAATTATTCGTTGGAAAACACGAAGATATTATGGGGTGAATTATATTCACTCCATAATATCTTCGTGTTTTCCTACGCATAATTCGTGAATTATTAAGTGAATATAATTCACCCCATAATATCTTCGTTTTTTTTTTGTACGAGTAATTTTGCAATATCGCATGAAAGTTTTGCACTATCGTACGAATAGTTTTGCAATATCGTACGAATAGTTTTGCAATATCGTATGAATAGTTTTGCAATATCGTACGAATAGTTTTTCAATATCGTATGAATAATTTTGCAATATCGTATGAATAGTTTTGCAATATCGTATGAATAGTTTAGCAATATCGTACGATTAGTTTTGCAAACGTCTATATATATTGATTTTCTTCGTGTTTCATATTCCTTCCAGTTCTCTAGCAAGTTTCATGTATTTCTTTCATTTTTCTGTCTCTTTGATTTTCCACTCTGCTGGAACGACAAAATCTACAATTTTGAATTTTTCTCCTTCTTGTCAATTATTATCCTTCCGGTCTTCTTACTGTAATGAGTTTATCTGTTTGTACATCCACGTCTCAAAGGAATTTGTAGTTTTCGTTTTCCAGTACTGTCTCCGGTTTGTTGTTATACCATTTTTTTTATCCGCATGTTGTACGACCGGGCAACGTCGGACTGCCAACTAGTAAAAACTAATTACTTAGTGTGACAAAACGAGAATAATTTACGCTCATAAATTAAATAGTTGTTTGCGGAGTTCCCACTGCACTGCCTTCCCAACACAGTCGTGCTTATATTCTTTGGCAGATAGTTTGCTGCATTTTCTTATGTAGTTTACTGTTTCGTCTCTTTGTTCATAGAGTCTATATTTAAATTATTATTACTATTATTAATATTATTATTCACTAGGAGTTCTCACACAGGTCATCATCAGAGATTATTCACTGATGACAATCTGTGATGTTTCCTGGAGTGTAGGTGAAGTTAAAATTCTTCTATCTCGACGAAATAATATAACCCAGGAATACGCGCCAATGTAGTATAAATCGTTTGACTTAATGACTCCAACATTTCTCTGATAAGTGGCACATGACACGCACGGCACATGATATGGATCTCATCTAAATTCTGTTGGATGTCGGGTGAGTTCTTTTTAACTAAAACCTTAGTGTCGTCCGTCTCGCCATACGTCGCGTTCAGCCAACACGTCTGAAAACGAAAGAAACTGTGCAGACTGGCACAGAGATTTTCAAATAGACCAGCTGGTATCTGGAAAATGAATTTAAACGTGATGCGTTTTTCAACCACGTCCGTTGGAACTGGTGACGGCCACAGGACAGAACATTTGGAAGGATTTTCAGAAGTACAGAACGAAGGCACAACAAGAAAGTACTGCGCGGTCAATTTCGCTTTAGACGGCTCTAAAACTGGGCTTTTATAGCAGATGTCTAATAAGGGGAGTATATATACAAGTTGGTCAAACGTGTTGCGTTTCACATTTCCTTGCGTGAACCAGATGCATTTCAACAAGGGCCTGCTGATTTGTCCTTCATTTTTCAGCATTTCTCTTGAGGATGCGATGTCGTCTGCAGACATACCTCCTCTACACGCAAAGATCCTATTGGCTTCAGTTAAACAATCAGCGAGGTCGCTACGGAAGAGTTCAGCAAGCAGGCTAGCAAACATCTGTGGTCGGTGAAATATGAACTTGGACACGTGTTTGGCGTAAGGGTACCACAGGATATCTCCCGTGTTATGAAGGTAGCTAAGACATTCGTACAGGGAGTCGTTGTCGATGTCAAGCGGGGGCAACTCTTCCGTCATTTCCAGGATGTCTTCCCACGATAAGAACAACCGGTCCGTCCGTCTTTTTAAAGAAGCGCGAAGCTGGAACCAGCTGGGATGCACGTAGCCATAAATGTGAGGAAATGAAACGCCGTCGACAACTATTGTCTCTATCTCTTTGACAAGCGTTTCGATGCCAAATTTGGAGGCGTTCGAGACGACGCTGATAGTTGTCTCGGTTTTCGGCACCTGTAGAATATAACTAAGCTTCTCTCTCCGTGACTGTAGATGATCCCTGTCGGGATTTCCATCGCTTGCGGAAATCAAACTCAACGTTACGGCTATTTCTTCTTGTATGCTTTGACGATAGAGCTCAATGTATTCCCGAACGTCTGTCTGTACTAACAAAAGCGTCCTTTCCGCTTGGTCTGTTGGAACAGCGTCTGAATGTGTCCCGATGATTTTTACGATGGTCTCTGGTATGTAGACCCAAGCAACTTGTAACCAGCGCCCAATGAAATCAAAGAAACGGTCGCTCGTGTACGTGCTATGATTATAAACTATTAAACTCAAAGATTTTGAATCTAGAAACATATGCCTGAGAATAGCGTACGCTTTATCACATCCGAGGTCATAAAGCATTAACCTGACACCATTGGGTGTTCTGATTTTAGCCGTTTCGAGAACTCTTGTCGATTTTTGGCTACCTAAATCCGACCAACCGTTCACAAGCACATTCTTCAAACACGTTTTCCCAGATGGACTATCCCCGAAGATGATTACTTTCAGTTGCTGCGTCTCCTTTGCCTTTGTGATTTTTAACCGTTTTAAATGATCGAATATGATTTGCGTATTGGTGGTCCTCCAGATTTCCGGTGGTGGCTCCTTAAGCGGGTTGTTGTCCACCCACAGGCCGTGTTTGCGCAATTTGCGGTAGCTGTGAGCCTCGGTGAGAATAACCATGTCAGCCATCAGTAAGGGAAGTTCCCGGATGGAGTTTTCGCCAATGTCCAAAGTTTCAACGTGTTTCAAATTGGAAATCTCACCTGGCAGACTCTGGATGTTGTTATGTCTGAGATTCAGGTGGGTTAACATTTGCAGATTTCCGATCTCTCTGGGAAGGTGTCGGATGCGATTTTTTGAAAGGTCCAACTCTTCGAGCCTTTCCAAACTGAAAAGCGAGACTGGAAGTTTCTCAAAGAGGTTTCTGCTGAAATAAAGTTTCCGAAGAGACGTCAGCTGCCCGATCTTTTCGGAAAAGGTTTGGAAGATGTTTTTCGACAAATCGAGGATCTCAAGATGAGCCAATTTGAAGAAAGCTTTCGGTAGTTTCTGAAGATAGTTCTTTGCCAAGTTCAGCTCTTTCAGATTGACGGTGCACAGTTGGGCTGGGATCACGTTAATCTTCGTCGCCTCCAAATTCAAGGCTTCTATCGCTCTCATCTCGAAGACGGCCGACGGGATGTGATCCGAGATTATCTGACTGCTACACAACAGGGCCTCCCTATAAGCATCGATCATTCTCGAAAAACTACGATAGTTAAGAGACATCACTTTTAAGTTGGGGATATCGGAAATCGTTTCCGGTAGATCATCCATTTGGTTCCCCCATAATATTAGAACTTCTAGTCTTTGGCAATACGCAATTTCCAACGGAAGAGTTGAGATATTCGTACGCTTAAGGTTGAGCGTACGCAGTGACGTCAGGTTGCCGATTTCCTGCGGTATCATGTTGAGTCGGTTTCGACTCAAGTCGAGATTTCGCAAGTTCTTGAGGCGCCATATTACCGGAGGGATGCAGACAAAATTACACTCGGACAATCGGAGGTCGACAAGGTTCACGAGTCTTTCCACATCAGCAGGAAGTCCACTGTAATCAGTCAAGTGCATGCATAGGATGCTGTTTCGGCTGAGGTCGAGTTTGGTGAGATTTCGAAGCTTCGAGATGGCCGGTGGCAC
>NC_136510.1:36728545-36748545 GCF_053919585.1 Euprymna scolopes
CTGTACGTACCGCGCCGGGACGTAGAAATTTCCAGATTTGTATCTGGGGGCGCGTTTAATCCGCCAAGAAAGATGGACCCTCAGTCTTTGTTAAGACATGCACCTAGGAGGAGGAAAACTCTGATGTAAAACCTGAGGTCTACTGTCTTGTTCTGTCTATTGGCAGCAATTGCGCCGACTGAGATTAGCAGTTGTACCAAAAAGTGTGGTTGGCTCTGCGCAAAGCCTCCTCCACTATTCACAAATCATTAGTTGTTGTGGCGGACTTTATACATTGAAATCGACGCGAGGATCATCATTTTGTCGTGCGCGCGTGTATGTGTGTGTATTTATGTTTGTTGGTGTGTGTTTGCGTTTGTGTGTTTGTGTGTGTTTGTGTTTATGTGTTTGTGTGTTTCTGTATGTTTGTATTTGTGTGTTTGTGTTTGCGTGTGGTGTAGTGGTGTTGTGTGTGTGTGTGTGTGTGTGTGTGTGTGTGTGTGTGTGTGTGTGTGTGTGTGTGTGTGAAAAGGACAAAAGTAAAAACATATTAAAACCAGTGTATGGAAGGTAAAACGTTTTTCTAATGACGTCCGTTGATCCGAACGAAACCGGTGAACCTCTCGTTTTTAGATGATTTCTTGCTGTTTAATTTGTTTTTCCGTTTGCTTCTTTTTCAAATATCTATATATCGTGTGTTTTATTATTCATACACAAACACATTATATATATATATATATATATATATATATATATATATATTCTTCTTCTTCTATAATATAAAGCTGAACGTCTGTGTGTGTGTGTGTGTGTGTGTGTGTGTGTGTGTGTGTGTGTGTGTGTGTGTGTGTGTCTGGTCACGAATAGGCTCAACCATATAAGGTTGACTATTATAGAAAACTAATCACATATAATGATAGATGTACACAGGAATGGGTATGTTTGATCTGGCATAATGATGATTCATTAAAATTGTGGGGTCTGCGTACGCGCCTGGCCCACAAAGTATAGAAATAAAAAATTTAAAAATTAAAAAAGAACGTTTACAAATGTTTTTGATATAGATGTACATAATAATACTTTGATAAGTATGTTTTAACTTAAATAGGGATGGTATAATAAAATTGTGGGGTCTGCGTTCGCGTCTGGCCTCCATAGAATGGAAATAGGCACACACTTTAATAAAGGCTTTTCATATCTATCTGCATAAGTATACTTTGATAATTATGTTTCAGTTTGAAGAAATATGGTATAATAAAATTATGGGATGCTCATTCACGCCTGACCTCTATAGAATGGAAATATTTCATAAAGTTTAACAAGGTTTTTTAATATAGATCCACAGAATATTGTGATAAGTGTTTCAGTGTGAACAGGTATGGTATAATAAATTATGGGGTTTATCTATTTTATTTTTACTTTCATCATATTTTGCTTTGGTTTTGATACCCCCAAATTCGAAGCTATCTCTTTACAACCCTTCCTTTTCATAACCTATCATACTTGAATAAATCAGAGTCCATTTTCTGTAGGCTGTTTTTGAACCCAGTCAACGACGGGTACTTTTGCTAGTATATATATAATGTTCAAATGTATGAATTAAAAACCAATACTTTTCATTGTATATGATTATGGCATGCTGGCATTACCGACTTTAAAATCAATTTAGTATTACGTATGAAATAGAGTAAAAAAAATCTATTAAATTGGTAAATAAGTTGAAATACTGGCATATTTCCAAAATGGCCGACTATTTTGCTAGTCAGTATAAAAATTGAAACGGAATGTAGAATATGTCAGTCTAAAAGAAATTAAATATTTTGGAGTTAATATAAAAAAACAAGTAATGTTTCGATTGTTGTAACCTTCGACCTTCTTCAGGTCTATTTTGTCGAAGTTGGAAATCTTTCTGTCGAACTAGGGAATCTGTACGGAATTTCAAACGAGACTTTTCATTTAATCCACGAGGTAGCTTGCTTCCGTTCTGTAAGCTATCTTAAGTAATTCACCACTATGTTCTTAGCAATGAGGATTGAACCTTCAACCTCCAGAAGAATGTCACTTGGAACTGAGTATTATGTTTGGCACTTTGTCCGTTGCACCACAGGTTCGCAAGGACTTGTAGATTAAACATAACTCAATTACAAAAATTGAGGAATATTTTCGCATGTATTTTGTGCGATTAAAATTTAGAGAAAAAAATGGTTTAGGGAGACATGCGTTGATTAGCTCAGCCTTAGTATGATATGAAATAAAACAAATATTCACGCAACCGTTAAGAGATAATCGAATATATTATAAACGCATTCTTTATTTTTAACATGATTAGATTGGGAAATTCGTACAGATTCACGATTTCTGACAAAAAACATCCGCAAATTCAACAATATGCACCTGAAGTAGGTCGAAGCTTACGTCGGTCGAAACGTTGTGAGAATAACACTCAAGACGAGAACAGTAGTCCGAAAAATCCAAATAATACCAACATATATGTTTCACAACATTTTAATGGCCCAACATATTCTCCGTTTCGTTCCAATTTTTTTTTTTTTTTTTTTTTTTTTTGCTAGTATCCAACTATCCGTCAAATTCTTGTGCTTCAAACAAAGCATGAAGCCGCTTGATGCAAGGAATTTTAAAAAAAACACACACACAGCACTTCAAGCTCAATAACCGAACCAACGATAAGTGTTAGATGGATCGATTCTGGCCCAGAAAATAGCAATTCTCTCCCATTTGTTAGAAACATCGCGTACGTGAGGATTAAATGGCAAAATAAGGGAAGCGAGAGTTATGAAGCTTTCGAAAGTAAACTCAAGGCCCAGTTTTTACTCTCATTAAAGCTGCCTATCTGAGGCTGTGTGTCTTTCTCAATAACCCACACGCCTTCACCGCCACCGACAACAAAGATGCATCATTATATCTTCAGATTTTAGTATAAAAGTATTTAAAATTTAGTATAAAAGTATTAAAAATGAAAAAAAAATTGCTTCAAATGAATTCTTTTCAAAAAGGTACGGTTTGAAAGAATCCCCCTCCCCCGACAAAAAGGGGGTGGATCTGTAAATCCACCCTTGTCCATTCGTCCGTTCGTTGGTCCGCACTTGTCTTAATAACTACGTCTTAGAATTGTTTTGACATTTTGCACAAACATTAAACATGATATGAGTAAAAAGAAGTAACAGAACAGCTTTTCCAAGGAAACTCCGGTTGCCCCCCCCCCCAGGGGTGCCTTTCGGGTTAAAATGGTTAAAATTGACACTTTTGTGCTTATTAAAAAAAAAAAATTGATGCCTTGAATTTTTATAAAACTTTCTGATTTCTATATAATATTGTTTGCGATAACTCTTGGGAGTCCCCCGGGGGCTCTTTTAGGGCTAATAAAAACACTCCATTTTGGGGACTATTTTACCATATTTGTCCAAAATTTTCTGTGTATGTCTATTTAGCAGTTTTTCATGGTGCAGAACTAAAATTTACATATGTTAAGGCCTAAAACTGCACTGTTTGCTTATTTTCACCAGGATTTGACGTCCGCTGGGGACTTTGGGGGCTAAATGGGGGAGGGGCAAATGCTGAACTTAGTCATTTTTTTTTTGTATGCCTCGTTTACTGTGCACTCACGTGGGACTATACATGCTTCACTTGTTTCAATTCAATTTTCTTCTTGCACGGTGAAAAAAAAAAATCAAATTTGGATTCATTTCGTTAAAGATTTTAAAAAATGGTGGTATTTTATTGTTGTGGGACTCTCCTCCGCAAAAGATATGAACTCTTCCAAACTATAAAAATTAACTGAGAGACCCAACACTTCGTAGTACACGTCGGGGTTCCAACCTCGACAATCAGTCTGACAGGAACTGGGCTATTTCGATGGCCTTTTTTTGCTGTCGGATTGATGCAAAGTTTTCTGTGTAGCCCTAGGAGGTCCACCCTTCCAGACCTTGCCTTCCGGCTTTGAGGAAGAGCAAGTTTATCTACTGTTGCCTGATGTGCCCTCAGCGAGGGATACCAACGGGACTACTCAAGCATATTTTTGCAGGACCGAAGTGCTCCTTCTCTGGGAGCTTTGACTTATTTTCTCACCTTCCGACCTCGTGTCGCATTCTCTCGCGGTGGGAGAGAGGTAACTATCGGTCAGTGTACTTTCGCAGTCCGCCATCTTGGCAGTACTTACTACGTACTTCCACATCTTTGTATGTACTGTTTGTTTGTTTTTTGGGGTTTTTTTGTTTTGTTTTGTTTTTTTGTTTGTTTGTTTGTTTTTTGTTTTTGTTTTTTTTTTTTTCAATATATTTTACTTTTTCTAACTAATCTCCGTGTTCGTGTTTTCCTTAGTGACCCTTCCAGGGCCACAACAAAACTGATGTCTAATTTACCAATCCTGTGTTTGATACATGAATGAGTATAATCGTGACCTTCGTAATATATGCCATTAAAACTCGGGAGCTGAAAAATGACGTCATCGCTGAGGTCCTAGCAAACAATTCGGTAAATTTTTACGATGTTCCCCAGCGTATTATAAACACTCCAACCTCCCCATGTTAAGGACTTTTGAGGTTGGGGGAGGGGGTTATTTCGAAAGCCGTTCTTTACATGGGGAGGTTGGAGTGTTCATAATACGCTGAGGCACATCGTAAAAATTTACCGAATAAAGTTCAGTTTCACTCTAAATCGAATCGTGTTTCTTTCTTTCCTTCTTTTTAAATGTAATTTATAAGAAAATAATGAACATATTTTACTCTTTAAAATCCATGAAACAACGAAATGTTTAATTACTTTTAACGCATCAATACACAAATTTTTCGTTTTGAATTTGTTTTTAATTAATATTGAATGAGTTTCAGTACAAATCATCGTGTTTATTATCTTTCTTAATGCAATTTTTAAGTTTTCTAATGCTTTTTGATTCATTATCGACAATCTGACTGTTCCACGGATCTTGCTTGCTAGGACCTCAGCGATGACGTCATTTTTCAGCTCCCGGGTCTTAATGACATATATTACGAAGGTCACGGTTATACTCATTCATGTATTCTGAGTAGTGCAGTTTCGAAATATCTCCAAAATCATAGCAGGAGTTTGTGACATATTTCCTTTTTAGGAACGTTCGCCGCAAACGCAGACCCTACACTATTATTGTATCCTCAATGACTAAACAAAATGAAATATATTTCACCAAATGATTTAGTTGAAGAATATATGTAGTTATGGGAATTTATCTTTAAAATTATAGGAGTTTGCGGTATCCTTTCCTTTTTATGGGTGTCCGGTGTGAATGCAGAACTCACAATTTGTAATGGTGTGCCGACATGACTATATAGGTATTGTAGATGACGTCCAGTGCCTCTTTTCGGAAACTGGATTTTCGTCATCTTAAAAATAGTAAAAATTGACAATTTATTTGTTTTTAACTCTTTCTCCCCTCTCTCCCTCTTTCTTTTTTCTTTTCTGGTAAATCTCTCTCCCAAAGAAAATCTTGCAAGAAGAACTTAACATACGACACTTTTATCACACTTTCAATATAATAAAAAGAAACGACGTATTTATATCGCCCCCCACCGCGAGAAACATCACCCTAGAATCGGTCATCGCTCCAGAAGAAGGGTGTTTTGATTCTGTAAAAGATGCCTATTCAACCCCATCGGCATTCCTCGGCAGATTAGCAATAAACTAACCCCTTCTCAAAAAAATGCAAAACGTGCGAGAGTGAACCACCTAGAACTGCACAGAACCAACATTAAATCGCAATGAATTGGGAACAGGTTATTACAGGAATCGTTTAATCTCTGTTGATTTGGGGCCTGGCAGAAAAATTCCAGGCCAAATTAGAAATAGATATATTCACTCACCGACTCTTAAATCTAATATTCGCTCACACACACACATACACACACACACCCCACACACACACACACAAATTAACAAGCAAGCATACACAAACAACCACATGCACACATGCTCTCTCACAAACACACACATTTGCTCTCTCGCTCACACACGCATACCTGTTCTCTCACAAATACACATATACTATCTCTCTCTTTCACACACACATACACACAAGCACACACATACTCTATCTGTCTGTTCTACTCACATCCACACACACAAACACACGCACATGCTCTCTCATTCATAGGCACACACACACACATATGCTCTTACAAACACACACATAGGCTCATACACACGCTTCCTTTTTCTTACTTTTATTCACCCAAGTCAAAGCATATTACCACTGAGGGGTTACTGCGATTAGGGATCGATTATAGGAAGCATCCTAAGTGAGGTTTTGTGGGACAAGATATTTATTAACTTTACATTTAAATTTCTGTATGCTGGTGCATTTCGGGAAACAAGGAACACGGAAACTATTAGACTATAAAATTTTCTGAAATCTAGGATCATCTCTCTCTCTCTCTCTCTCTCTCTCTCTCTCATTCTCTCTCTATATATCTACTAGCAGTTAAGCCCGGCTTTGCTCGGTTCATAACCTTATGTGCATATGTATATATTAAAAAGTGTGAATATGTACGGTAATGCCTTCTATATAATAGGCTTCCTTAACTACCATAGAACATTTTTTTTTTAAACTTTGACCCTAATTTTGACCCCTTTTGTTATTTCGGCTCAAACTGATTTGAAATGTTTGACCCATTAGATACATCTAAAATTGCAAATGTTTAGACCCAAAATTGGCGGAGTAGTTTGATAGAGTCTGCAAAGGTCAACTCTTTCAACTTTGACCTCTTGCCAGCCAAATTTTCGCCCAAAAACTGATTAAAAAGCTTGCTGCATGTCTGAATATTCTTTATGTAAAATTTCAAATTTTTAGACCCAAAATTGGCTTAATAGTTTGCTAGAGACCACAAAGGTCAAATCTTTTGATCTGTGACTCCTTGGAAGCCAAATTTTCAGAAAAAAAAATGATTAAAAAGCTTGCCCTATGTCTGAATACACTTTATGTAAAATTTCAAATGTTTAGACCAAAAATTGACTGAGCAATTTGGTAGAAACCGCAGAGGTAAATTTTTTTTAAAACTTTGACCCCAATTATGACTCCTTAACATTTATTGTTTTGGGCTTAAAGCAAATTATAAAGTTAGATCAATGCCCAAGTAACCTACATCTAAAATTTACAGTGTTTAGACCCAAAATTGGCGGAGGAGTTTGTTAGAGTTCACAAACGGTCAAATCGTTGAACTTTGACCCCTTAACAGCCAAATTTCTGGTCGAAAACAAATTAAAAAGATTTTTCCACATCTTAGTATCCCTTATGTCAAATCTCGAGTCTGTAGACTGAAAATTGACAGAATTATTTGGTAGGGAAATGTACACACACAGCTATTTTCACTTTTATAGATGTATAGATTTATCGATCTGTCTGTCTGTCTGTGTGTGTGTGTGTGTGTGTGTGTGTGTGTGTGTGTGTGTGTGTGTGTGTGTGTGTGTGTGTGTGTGTGTGTGTGTGTGTGTGTAAAACAAGAAAGTTTTTGTTGAGCCGTCTGCTTAAATAATCAAATTCTATCTAATTTCCACCACTGACGATCACTTACGCTGCTGTCTCACCGGTCAACCGACACTCATTAACCCTTATTCTCGAGTGACATTCGAGCCTTCATAAGTAGTGACTCCTTTGCAAAAAAAAAAAAAAACACTCACCCGAAAATAGGGATCCATATAAAGTAGTAATTCCTTGCACAGAAAGATCAAGCACCTTGTAGCCTTCTTCGTTCAGCTGATAGTTCCCCGTTATGAGCCGGAAACGTCGCTCAGACGGTGTCTGGTAATCGCTCGCCGAAGAATTGCTTTTGGTTGAAGTTCTACGACTCGTTGATGAATATGGAAGCGTCTTCGACGTCGGTGGACGTCGTGGCGTGCTGCTCTTTGGTGGTCTCGGCACTGCGGATGTTGTCATTGGCCTTTTTGATTTCGGGGCTGGAGCAGATTTCGATTGGGAAAAAGAAGAAGGCTCCGACGGCTTTTCTCCCGGCATCGCTCACAGATGACTTAACCCCGAAAGTAGTTAATATCTTAATTATTTTTTTTATTTTTTTATTTTTCGAAATTTTGTATTGTCTCCTTCGAGATTATAAAAAACCCTGCAATATTATAAAACATAAAATTAATATCTATAAAATAAAAGTGAACTTACATATGTCCAACTCGTTTCAATAACCATGTATGCAAATTTGATTTTTTTTTTAAGCAAAGAAAATAACGCTTAATCTTAATAATACCTGATAATAATAAAAAAGACAGAAAATCAATAATAACTGAGTATAATAAAAAGAAAGATTAATCATGTATGGAAGTGTTACTTTATGGGCAAAGAGCGAGAGGCTTAATCTCAATAATATCTGATAATAATAAAAGTGAAAGGAAATAATTTCCTTTATTTTTAGTATAAGCACAAAATATTTCTTTATTATTAAAACAAAAAGGAGAGAGGGTTTTTTTCTTATTAATTAGTTCGTTGTCTTATCGATTAGTTTTGTCTTGCAATCGACAGAGAGAAAGGGAGAAAGGGAGATAAATAGTTTTGTGCTCTTTTTCTTATCTATTAGTTCCGTCTTCTTATTGGTTAGTTTAGAGAGAAGAAGGAGAAAGGAAAAGGGAAGAAAGCGAAATAAGTTTATCTTCTTTTTCTTATCGGTTAGTTTTGTGTTATAGATAGAGAGGGGGAAAAAGTAGTTTTGTCGTCTTTTTCTTGTTGATAGAAAGATAGAAGAAGAAGAAGAAGAAGAAGAAGAAGAAGAAGAAGAAGAAGAAGAAGAAGAAGAAGAAGAAAGAGAGTTTTGCTTTTTATTATTATTCATCAATTTAATCTGCTTTTCTTATCAATTAGTTTTGTCTTCTTTCCTTATCAATAAAAAAAGAGTGGGAGAACATGGGAGAGTCTTTATTTTTAATCAGTTCCATTTTAATGATTTAAAATAATGAATATGAATTAAATAGCGAAGCGATAGCTAGTATTACGTTTCTGAATTTTGAGATGAGGAGTGGTTATTCGTATTATTTGGATTCTTCGGACTACTGTCCTCATCTTGATTTTCATTTTTCACAACATTTCAGTCGATGTAATCTCCGACGCTCTTCAGGTCTATCTTGTCGAACTTGGGAATGTTTCTGTTGAATTCGGGAATCTGGACAAGTCCACAAAGACCCACGGTGCAGTGGTTCGGATACTTGGAAAAAATCAATTGTTAAAGTGATATTCTCCTGAAGGTTGAAGGTTCAATCCCCAGTGTGGGCGACCGAAAACTACAACTGTGAATTACTTAGGACCTCTATTCAATTATGGCTGACGGAACGAGAGCATGCTACTCCCATGAAGTAAATAAAGGGTTCCGTTCGAAATTCCGTCAAAATTCCCGAGTTCGACAGAAACATTCCCGAGTTAAACAAGATACAACTGAAGAAGGTGGGAGGTTGCATCGACTGAAATGTTACGAAAATGGTACCCAGGATGTTTTTGCTTCGTTAAATAAGTTAAAAAACAAAAACTAATCCAGCTAGGTAGAAAGCAAACACTTTAAAATATCGGTTTCATCTGTTTTAAAACAGTAAAAATATTTGTACAGAATTTTTTGTTTTTTTTTGTTTTTTTTTTTTTTAATGGAGGTCACCACTTATCAAGGCCCGGAAGCCACTCGGAATAAGGGTTATTGCATGTACAGTAATCAATGGGATAGTACCGTAGTAATTGTTAGTATTGGAGATTTGATAAGATGTCTTACTTAAGGGGGCGGTTCATCAGGAATTTGTTTATGTTGGACTTGAAGACATCCAAATTGTAGTCAGGTGGGAAACAGGCAGACGGAAGAGAGTTCCACAGGCATGTACTTCTAAGTAGGAAACTTTGTTCATGGAATCTTCGTTTTGATTTACGCACAGATATAGAGTGAGGAAAATTAATGACAGTGGTTTCAGCTAGACGGGTGTTTATCATGAAAGATTGGCAAAGGCGAACTAGAGATTGGAGCTCAGACGAGCACCTACCATGGAAATAACGATAAAACAAAGACAGGCTCGCAACGTCTCTTCCATGGGAGAGAGGTTGCAGGGAAGAGAAAAGAGCATCCCTCACTAAGCCACGAAGTCTATTTTGTACTTTGTCAAGGCAGGATAGGCTGTTTTTAGCTGCTCCTGCCCAGATGTGGCAGCAGTACTCCATCTTTGGACATACTTGGCTTTTATACAGATAGAGAATTGCATCAGTAGTGAGATATCTTCTGGAGCGGTAGAAGGATCTCACCATTTTCCCAGCGTCCTTGGCAACAGACCTGATGTATGTGTTCCATTTCAGATCAGAAGTAAAGGTTAAACCCAGAAGCTTGTCAAAACATGGAGCCTCCCCTAGATGAGAGCCATCCATTTCAATTGATGCCAGATGGGGATCAGAGCGTGAATGATGTAAAGATAGGAGCTTGGTTTTAGATGCATTAAAAGTAACCAGCCACCTCTTCCTCCACTGTACCATGCGCTCAAGATCAGAGGAGAGAGAATCAGAGAGAACTTTGTCATTTACGGCCTTTGATGTGTTGCCATAGATGGTCGTGTCATCAGCATAGATGTCAACCAATGATTTAAGTATGTGTTTAGGGAGGTCATTGATGTAGATCAGGAAGAGAGTTGGGCCCAGGATTGACCCCTGAGGGACTCCAGCATTTATATTGCAGGCCTCCGATTTTTGTCCATCTACCACTACTCTTATGAGCCTATCGGAGAGAAATGATTTAATGATTGAGAAAACATTTCCAGTTATACCGTAGCTGGAAATCTTGTGAAGTAGACCCTTATGCCATACTTTGTCAAAGGCCTTTGATATGTCAAGAGCAATTGCCCACGAAAGGAAACTTTTGTTGAGAGATTCGCTAATCCTATGAGATATAACCGTTAGCACATCTGCTGTAGACCTGGCAAAACGGAAACCATATTGCATGTCACTAAGAAGGTTATTTCTGTTGAGGTGGTTGACTACTTCTCTATTTAATATGGATTCCAGCAGCTTACTCATGACACACAGGAGACTTATTGGTCTGTACTGAGAAGGAGATGACTTTCCACCTGAATTCTTAAATACAGGGCATACTGATGAGGTTTTCCAGAGTGTTGGAAAGCACTTCTCCTTAAGGCAATGCTTAAACAGTTTTGTAAGTATTGGGGCAAGTTCTGGTTGAAGCTTTTTCAACACTATAATTGGAATGCCGTCAGGGCCAATTGCTTTACTGGAATCAAGGTTCTTGATTTGCTTGGCGACCTCACACACAGATATTTGTATGTTGCATTGCGTGTTGTCTGTTATAGGAGGTAATACAGGAAGTTGATGGGCTCCGTTGAATAGGGAAGAATTAGCTACAAAGTTCTTGGCAAATAGTTAGGCCTTGTCTGATGCTGACAAGATGACCTCAGGTCCATTGATGATGGTTGGGATAGAACACACACTTCTGTTCAGGATCCTGTTTGCTATTTGCCAAAACTGGTGGGAACCAAGCTGCTTCTCAGCTACTTTGTATTTAATGGACTGAGCATATAGCTCTCTTGCATTTTTTATTACTCTTTTACAGTAGTTGCTGGCAGTCCTGAAAGCAGCTTTAGTCTCAGTACATCTATTACGTTGGTAGCTATGGAAAAAGTGATTTCTGTGCGCGATGGCAGCAGCACATTCTGTTAAGTTTTTGTTGGAATCTCTTTTAAGAACAATGTCACCTTCAAGAACGGTCATAAAATGTGTTTTCGAGCAATATTTATTCGATAATGGACCAATTTTCCTTCCTAGCAAAAAAAAAAAAAAAGAAAAGAAATGGACGAATCTTCGGTGCTTCATCTTTCGTGAATGAATCTTCCGGACACCAATTATCCATCCTCATCTCAAAAAATCAGAAACAAGCGTAATTTTATATCATGAAAAAGTGACGAGAGATAAAAGGGGGCCTGATTGGTTGAGCTAGCAATGTATAGTCCGACGCCTCAACACTCCAATAACTCTAATATAAGTAATCATTTACTTCTTGGAAGTCAGTTAGCAATTAATACTTAAATCAACTCAGAACCATGCCTTGTTTTTTGGGGGGGGGAGGGGGGCGGCATCAAATATGTTTGTAACTGGGCGCATTTTTGCTCATCCATGCAATCAGCGTTGCTTTTATTTGTTTTCATAATTTGTCCGTGAGTTTCATTTCACTAATCACCACAATACCACATTTACTCCATGGACTACTTTACTTAAAAATAACCCCATGGTTTTAAAATGTGTTTTATTTTCAAAACCCATTTTAAAATTTTCATACACTGCACTTTGATCTTTACTCGAAGACGAGTTGGACGTTTAGTGTACCCTACGATTTCACCCCCACCCCCACCCCAAACTTGAGAGTGGACATTTGGCATATAGATCTATACCTTTCCCAAGAATATTAGTTCAAATGATGCGATCGGTTCGATGGAGTTCGCCACAGGATATAGCGAGAAAAGTGCAAAAAATTAAGAATGCAAGTAAGTACACTCTCAGGCAACACCGGGACAGCTAGTTATATCACGTGCCCCACTTAAAAATATCCCACTCTCTTTACCACAATATATTGACATCTTGAGAGGGGATGGTTTCTTTTCGTCTCTACAGCCTCTTTCTCACAGAGAAGACATTGCTAGTTTTTTTTTTTTTTTTTTTGCCTACTCTATTCTAAAGTAGATGTTCGACTAAGCTTGTTGAGACGCGTGTGTGTGTGTGTGTGTGTGTGTGTGTGTGTGTGTGTGTGTGCGCGTGCGCGTGTGTGCGTGTGTGTATGTGTGCGCGTGCGTGTGTGTGCGCGCGCGCGTGTGTGTGTGTTTTTTTTTATTTCAGCGGCAGTTTAATCTAAGAATGGGTAGAGAGGAAAGTGTAGTACTTAAACTGCCCCTAATTTTTATCTCTCTCTCCCTCTCTCTCTCTCTCTCTCTCTCTCTCTCTCTCTCTCTCTCTCTCTCTATTTTATGTGTGTTTTATTTTTATTTTCATTTTTTTACTGTCCTTCTCTCATTAAATTATAAATACGTTTAGCAAATAAAATTAATTCCACACCATTGAAGATATTTTAAGTAAGGCAGATTGTAGAGTGCCAAATGGGCTCAATTCGGCATAATGGTTAAACTATTTCACTAATCGGCAGGGAAACCGTGTTTTGTTTTAGGGGATGGGGGTACTGGGGTGTCACCACATTTTAAGGCCCAGAGACGACTCGAGGGAAATGATTAAATGAATTCCAGGTGACTGGTGAGGTAACACCGTGATAATTGGTAACGATGACGGCGATTGGGCAGAATTTGATTATTTAAATGGGCGGCTCAACAATAATTTGTTTACACTGCACTTGAAAACGAACATGTTATAGTCAGCTGGGAAGCATCTCCGCGGCACAGTATTCCAAAGACGGTCAGTTTTAGGAAAGAAACTTTGTTCGTGGAAGTTTCGTTTAGTTTTAGGTAAAGAGGCAATCTCCAATTTTTATTTTTGCCCGATTCCAGAACGCCGCTTTTGGGGGAGATATACTTTCTACACATTGAAAATAGACCACAGAAGTGGGATGAAGGTGGGGGTGGGGGATCAGGTAAATAGAATGAAAGTAATGAAGCATTTGTTTTTTTTTTAACTAGCAGGGACACCCGACATGGATTAAATGATCAACGAATATTTAACATTCCTATATTTTTATTGTTATCGAAATCGATTAAATAGCCCATTTTTCAATCAGATCGATTGATTGCCTGCTCTAATTGGGGACCCATCGCGATGCACCTCGAGGAAGCTTCACATGCCTCTCGCAGTGACTAAGTTTACAATACATTGTAGTCTACATTGCACTGTAGAGAACCTGCTGTTGATTTTATACAATTATTTTTATATATAATGGTTTGCAATAAATTTTAAAATGCAAAAGTCAAGTATCAAGCTTCAATTGTGCTCTAAACAGAAAAATTCATTTCGAACGCGCCTCTGTCATATCAAAGAACATACCGTTAAGTTTATATGCCTGGCATTAATGGTTGTGCGGTGACGGTGGCTTGAATGTAAGTTTAAAATGAAAAAGTCAAGTATCATTGTGAAATTGTGCTTTAAACAGAAACATTCATTTCGAACGCGCCCTCGTCACACCAAAGAATCTGCTGTTTATTTTATAAGTCGGACCTTTCGGCTTGTGTAGTAATAAAACTTCTCAAATGCACTTGTGATGTTAGGCTGTGTAAGGTGTTAACTTTGGTCAAAATCGCCTGTTCTTTCTTTCATCGGATTATTTTGATCATCGATACTTCTCGAAAACATTCCAACACAAAACCTATCTGAGAACACTGCCAGGCACATAAAGTACCCTAGTGTGAAATTTCATAAAAATCGACCCAGCCGTTTTCGAGTCCATAGGGAACGAACTCACAGACACACAGACAAAGTTCCTTTCGTATAAGAGTAGAGATAGAAATAGAGATATTAAACAAACAAAAATAAAAGGCAGGGGACGGGAATTAAAAAAGAAAAAAAGATTTTATGTATATGGACATGGACATCTCATTATTGTTTTTTAATGAGATGTCCATATGAGGCAGGGAAGGGCACGTATTAACTAAGAATTGCAAAAAAATCATATAAATTACCTTTGGGACTACATTTCCATATCGATATGTCAGAGTATTTAAATATTTTTTTTTTTTTTTAAGATTTTGAGTTTTGAAAAGCAATGCAAAATGTTTTTATACTTATGTCGTTCTAAAAAACTTTTTCCTTTTTTTTTCTTCTTTTTTTCAGAAGAAAGGTGTTTGTTTAACGTTGCTATGACAACTATTGAAACTAATTTCTAGTACTTGTCTCCCACCCCACCCCCGCTCGCGACAAGTGCTTTGTGCGTTACGTAAATAGAGTTTTAAGCATATGTTTGTAATACAGCTTAGAGACACGCAACCGATGTACTTGATTGGCACAGGGTTTTCGAGCTTATGTTTAGAAGTGAATTATAGGTTCTGCTAGGCCATGGGAGACATTCTCCCATGCACTATCACCTCCTTTGGAAAAAACGGTAGGTACAGGTGTTCCTAGAGAGAAATGCTGACGGGTTCGATCCAAGTTATTTTTATTTTTATAACTTTCCAGAGGCCCTCCTCTTAGACGAACTGGATCATGGCCGTCGTAAATATTAGGTTGGTGCAAAAATAATGTTGCTTTTTTGTTTTTTTGTTTTTTTGTTGTTTTTTTTTTTTTTACGTTCAATTTCGTCAGAAACGACATTATTTTTGTGTCAATCTAATATATAAAAGGAGGCCTAGTCACTTAAAAATGACGTCATGCACGAAGTACACGCAAATCAAGATCTATCAAACGGTCAGACTCTCGATAATGTGTAGCGTGGTCCCTGGCCTTGGTAATGGCCATTAGCGTCTTTGGTTATTGCCAAGAACCAAACCGACATTTAATATGTATTGAGGTATAAATGTTATCCTTTAGCGAATGGAGAAAATTATATATATATATATATATATATATATATATATATATATATATATATATATATATATATATATATATATATATATACGTGCATGTATGCATATAAAAATCGAAATAAATGAAACAGTGAGAGAATAGAAGGGTCACCGGGATGGCAAGTGCTAATTAAAACATAAAGAAAGTTTTTTGAATGAAAAACGGAAAGGAAAACGCTTAAAGTAATACCCCTAAATACTGCTAAAACTGAATTATGAATCCAGAGAATAAACAAACAATAATTAAACAAAACAAACGAAAGGTAAATAAGTTTTTTAATTAAATCGACCGATAAATATTTTAAATGAAATGGAACGATAAATAAGTTTTAAAAATTAAATCGAATGATAAGTTGTTTTTTAATGAAACTGAATAATAAATAACTTTTAATAAAAACGGGCGATAAATGATTGTTTCACATGAAGACACGCAATGAATTACAAAAATAAAGCAATTAAATTCAACCAGTAATTGAAATTTAAAGTTACTGGTGCGGAAATATTTCTTTTTAAATTATAAATAGGAAATCTGTTGGGTAATTTAGCTTTAAAATGACTTTCTAAATAATAACGTTATTATTTCAGCACGGTCCGTATTCTGCCTAAGTACCAAAAACTGATTAATTAATAATTTTTTTTGTAAATGTCATAAAACTTGTTGATGCTAAAAAAATTCAAAACTGTTTGCAAATAAATATAAAAACTCATGATGGCAAAGACGGTTTCTATGGAAATGTGTTTGTGTTTATCGTTTTGAATTAATTTTTAAAAATACCATTTTATAAAAAAAAAAAAATTCTTGAAACATTCTTTTTATACACAAACACAAAAACAAGTTTAAACGGATTTAATGAACTTAAAGGAAAGAAATTAAGAAATTAAAACTATCTCGCAAATTAACGATCGAAGTTAAAATTGTAAAACTTATTGATTTTCCCCCATATCAAAAACTAAAGATATATCCAAAAATTGATACTCTATGAAAAAAAAAAAGACTATGTACAGGGTGGAACAATAAAGTTGTCGCCTTAAAGACAACAACACTACAGCTTTATTTTAAAACTTTTATTGAAAAAAATCAATTCAGGTAACATGATTATGTAGTAGAGCTGACATCTATTCAATGTAGCTGCCTTCAGCCTCAATCACCGCCTCAATATGGGTCTGGAACTGAGTGCATGCCTTTTCCACAAGCGCCGGTTGGAGCTTGGGGAATACTCGGCAGATGGCAGCGATCAGGCTGGCTTTGGTGTTGTGGGAGGTCATGTTGGTGATGTTCTCAACATATGACCAAATGAAGTAGTCCAGGAGGGGAGGGGGGTCAGTGAGAGAAGGGTATAAAGTCGTAGTATTCCTTCTGAAGTCAAGTCTGGGTTTCTTTGGACTTGTGGGCTGGCGCTGAGTCCTGCTGCCACTGCTAGGGTCTGCCAGCAGCCACCTGATTTCAGCAGGGGATCACCACACTCTTTAGCATATCCAGGTAGACTTTGGTGTTGACTTCGAAGATGTGAAGAGGTATGATTTGGCCCTCACTTGAAACCATACCAAAGACAATCACTGTGGTCGGAAACTTTGTTTTCATCACCCTGGACACGTCATTCTTAATCATGGCAATCCAGCAATGGGTTTTTAGGGTGCTGGCAATGGTCCTGTTGTCATGATTTGGATCAGTAGAGAGCATGAGTTGTACAGTGGCGCATCTCCGATCCCGCTCGTTGAATATTATGTCACTTTCAGACATGATAGAAGGCGCCTATCGCTCTTGAAATTTGTGCACAATTGGCCAACTGGTACATGGTCTGCAAAAAAAAAAAATGGTTTTCATCAAACGGAAATGGAATCATGTCGTCTTTTCTAGGGCAGAAAATGTTTAATTCTACTTTCTGAACAACAATTCACCTTTCCAGATTCTTATAAAAAGTACAGAGTTAAAGAAAATTAATTCAACATGTTTACTGTATTATCAAGAAAAGCGATTGTAAAACACTCATTAAAAAGGATATTTGAAAATTAATAATAATAATAATTGAATACATATATAAGAAATATGAATACGTCTTACTTTATTGTATTTCACCATCAAGAAATTGTCTCTTAATTGCACGTGTTCAAATGGAAAATAATTCCTTGACTTTAGGAAAAGAAATTACATTCACTTTTGACCCAGTTTTGTAATTTCTTAGGCAATTTCGTACGATGCAACCACGAGGCATTTTTGAGAATTAAAACAGAAAATAGTCATTTATCTTCTAATACTTTACTCCGTGACATTAGCAGATCACGTGATCTTAGTACCTATTTACAATGCCTCCCCACGGGACAGAGTTAGACACCAGGGTCGTTTTTTAACGTGGAGAAAAGGTACAAAAATAAAAAAAATTGTCTCAGTCGTGAAGGACTCCTCCTTCGCCGAAAGAGAACAAAAAATGGAAGTGCAGCATCTGAAGAACATTTTTTTTTAATGGATGAAAGCGTAAAAAACATTCGAATTTTTTTAAAATGCATTGAAAAAAAGAGAAAAACAACAAACAAACAACACGATTTATGTTGAAACTGAACTTTATTCATTATTAATTAAAAACACTTTGATCTTGACCAAACGACCTGCTTACGTCATGATGAACTTGGCTATAACCCCCCTCCCCTCTCCCCTCTCCAACATTAAATTGACTTCATTTCTAATCTTACTGAAGTGAGTGAGAAGCAGTTAAATAACTACATACTTGGCACGGGGATAAAACTCTGGCAATTTTCTGGCACTGGCGTTTGGCTTGCATGGTGTATCGACTCCTGAACGAAATGTGGTTCGACTAGGCCACGACCTTCGTTACGAAGAAGGCCAGTTCAATGAAAAGTGACGTCATAAACGTAGTACAAACAACAAAATATATCAAACAATCAGACTGAATGAAAGTTTTAAAAACATTGAAAACTTTTTGAACAAACAAACTCTGTCGAACATTCAGATTGTTCATAATGGATGAAAGCGTAAAAAACATTCGAATTTTTTTAAAATGCATTGAAAAAAAGAAAAAAACAACAAACAAACAACACGATTTATGCTGAAACTGAACTTTATTCATTATTAATTAAAAACAGAAAAACAAGAATCAATTTAAAAAATAAAGGTGTGTGTGGTCCCTTTTCCCTACATGTATAACACTTATCATCGGTTAGTTTTTGAAACATCAAGTGGCTTTATGCTTTGTCTGGAACGGTTTCAGTAACAAAAAAATAGAGCTTTGATATATGGCGACTCGTGCATGGATACAACTTACCTGGTAGGAGAGCAGGTCCTGTTCCCTTCTGCAAGCCTTTATTGGAAAGAATGTACTCCTGAACTCTGCTCCTTTTTGCTAGGAGGGAAAGCCTCATTTTTTTTTTTTTTTTTTTTTATCCAGCAAGAACAGGAGTGTCAGCTGCCTCATTTTCACTTAAAAGAACGGATTTTTCGTTCAAAAGTCCCAAAATAAAAATATTGACTAAAAATAAATGTAGTAAATTGCAATAATTAAACTATTCCTTCTTTTTGGTATTGACTTGAATAAAAAAAAATAAATAAATATGTTTGATTCCCTCTCTCACTCTCTAATAATGTTACACTCTCCTTCTTTTTTCTTTTTTTTTCTTTCTTTTTTTTCTTCTTTTCAATTTTCTAATCACTTTGTTCAAGCTGGCGATCGGACATCCGTTATCTTATATATTCCAACTAAGTGATCTTTATTTAAAAGATTTTGGCCGTCTCTTTAGGTGCAATTGTTTGAATCTCTCTTGCGCTTGGTTCACAGGGTGTATTTGCCAGATAGTTTTTGAAATTCGCTTTCATGAGTCCAGTTGTTCCTATAATTACTGGAACGATGGAGACCTTCCTGAGATTCCACTTTCTTTTAATGTCGTACATAAGACCTTGGTATTCTATCATATTTTCCCTCTCAACTCTGTTTTAATCAAGCTCCATTAGGGACACTTACTACTAAGGCTGCTTCTATCTCTTTCTTATCCTATATCACTATGTCAGGTTTAATAGCTGGAATTGCACGGTCGTAGTGGATGGTATTGACTGCATGTTCAATTGTTAATTAAAAATCATATCGATTTTCTGTTATTTGACGTCATCTAGGCGTTAGGCCCGAGACTTACTGAGTGATACGTTATTGTTTGCAAGTTAAATATCAACCAATTTTAGCTATTAATTAAATAGAGAAAATGCTGTTTTCGTTTTACGGATTAAAGTATAAGATTTGGATCAATTTTTCGATACTTACGATCTAATAATTTCGCATAATAATCTAATAATCGTATCTAATAATTTAAAAATAAATACATTCATGAAACTCTCGCTCATGCAGTCAGCCTAGCGATCATGCTAGTTTCTCAATTATTACTTAATGTGGTGTATATATATATATATATATATATATATATATATATATATATATATATATATATATATATATATATATATATATATTGCAATAAGTTTACCAAGGTAATCAAAATAACATAGT